>NW_026125178.1:0-186667 GCF_943737965.1 Phodopus roborovskii | reverse complement strand
ATCCAGTCCTTTCAGACCAGCCAGTAGTGACTAGGTCCGAGTGTCCTACATGATGTCCAATGGCATCCCATGGATCATGCACATTTTCCCAGATGCATTGTCTCCCATAAAATCTTAGCAAATTGGTGTTCTGTTGAGGGTATCTTCAGCTGTAATTTTGCACCATTTGTGTCTTTCTTTATTGGTTCCTTGAAGCCATAGGGTTTGTTTTGTTTGTTTGTTTTAATTATTCTTTTTGCTTATTTTCATTTTGTGTTTCAACTCAGGTTTCCTGTTTAAATGGTTTCTGTGTTTAAAAATCAAATTTAAGTCATTTTATATTTAAAAAAGGCACACCAATTTTGTGGTCTATTGACCTCACTCTTATGATTATTACCAGTAATTTTACAATATGATTCTAAATCTCTATCATGTTTAATTAATAGGCTTGGTATGTGACAAGATACAGCAATTATACTTTCACAATAATATTCTCCCATTGTTGGTTATCTGATTTGTTTTTCTGTTATGTTCACCTTCAAAAAGAGAACTTGAGGTTGCTTTGATGAGCAGGGAAAGATGGAAAACTATTTATTGCACATGCTATATTACCAAGGAATGTGGGCACAGTCAGAGCTCTAATCAGAAATAGAACTCTAACCTTTCAATCTTGGAGACTGGTCTTCCAAATTTAGAAGTCCCAACTTCCATAGCATGGAAAATGACTGATGTGCTTGCACACGATTCACTTCACATTCTGATTTTCTTAGCATAGATGTGGGTTATGCCACAGCTATTATTCAAAAGGAGAAGAGGTCTCTGTTCATTTTAAAAATAAGCTCGTACATTGTGTACATCATTGATGCCCTTGATTTCAATTAGAGTAACTATTTCAGAACTGTGGGAAGACACGAAATTGCATAACACTGTGTGTCTCCTATGGTTTGTGTCAGCTGAAAAACATTACTTCAAGAATGATTAAACCAAGGTAACTCAATAAACAGAATAGATTGAATATATGTATGTATGTAGGTATGTATGTATGTATGTATGTGTATATATATATATGGCACTTTTAGGCTGAAACTACACATAACCCCTAACTAAAAGTTAGCTCTGCTGTTTCTAGACTTAGTGTGCATTAAATACTAATGTTGTAAACAAAACTGGGCCCGTATCTAGGATATCATTAAGTAAAAAATGGTGAATCTTTTAAAGCACTGCTGTCTGTCTCTGAGCAGACCCCTGGTTTTTCACATTTCTTTCTTATTTGTCTCTTTTAGTTTGGAGTGAAATTTGCAGGTGTGATCCATGATTACTAATGCTTCACTGTTCATCTTTCTCGTCACCATCTGACACATCTCACTTAGAATGCATGACATTGCATGTGCTCTCTGTTGCCTTGGCCTCTGCTATATCATTTTTTTGCTTCCAGAGTTAGCGGTGGGTGTGCTCTTAAACGTGCTGCCATGTTCACATGCGTTAACATCTGTGAAGAGAGTTCAAAGTTCTCCAAACCTATTGGCTGCAGGTATAACATCACTAACTCACAGTATCATACTTGAACGGCTTCACCTCACCTTGCTCTTTCCAGAAACATCTTGTTAGGGATATGTTCAGTGAGTTTAAATGTCTTTCAAATACCCCACTCAATCTTATTTTTCTAATCCCAAGAATAGCTTCTATCCTTTCTGGTTTTGTTCTAAAAATAAAAACCAAAGGAAACCGATACCTTGTTAAAAACAAACATTTAAAAATGCAATTAGGAGCATCAGTCACTCACCATAAAATACGTAAAACTGCAAGTACGTAATAAACTAATAAATCATGTTTTGTTATCTCAAGAATTAAAGTGATTTGGATACTTTGAGAATTCCAGGGCGAGAAAGAAAGACTTGATCAACATAGATCTTTACTAATATGGTTCTTCCCAAAGATTGCAAACAGAAAACAGACCTTCTTGCATCTCTAATACACTTTGATCAATTTTATTTAATATGAAGTCACAGATAAAAATAATCCAGAAAGCAACTGAGCATATGGGTATGCCAGCATTCACTGAAGTAGTTTCCCAGACTCCAAATGTCAGTGATGACTTACCTATACCTGTAGCAAATCAAATTGGCATTCAGCCTGTCCCTAAACTCTTCTGGCGGAATAGCAGAAACCTCCTGCTTAGTTAACTGGTTAATGTGGTTGCAATCTAGGGTTTCTGGGCTTATTTATAAATGAGTTATATAGCAGGGAGGGAGGAAAGTGATAGAATGAGATTTAAAATTACTTAGCAATTCTGTGTTTCAGTCTTCTATAAACAGGTTTAGTAGTCAATTGGTATTGAGGATGTCCTACCAGTCTTATTAAAGAAAAACAAATTTTTGAAGGTGAGTGGGACCAGACAGGCAGCGGCAGGCGGAAAAACCGTACTCCTTACAGACTTCTACCTTCTTCCCCAACTCACATATGGATTTCAAGGTCCAAAATTAAATGTCAAATCATGAGTCTTATATTATCCTTCTTTTGGTAATGTATGTAATCTGGTCTCATTTGGGTTTAAAAAAAACTCTGAATATGTTTCTCCATGCATGTATGAATATGAAAAGCTATTATAAAAGCTATAGATGTATTTATACTAAATGCATGAGATATGAGAATGATGAAAAGTAAAATAAATAAAAAGGCAAGCATATTATATCATTGGAATGCCTGAACCATGAATGTCATTGCATTGCAACCAAGTAAAATCTCAGATGGGACCACCTGATGCACATGCTAGAAAATGGCTCACCATGTTGTAAATTCATATTTGTGATTACTTATAAAATGTAACCCACAAAGAGATAGCATTGGATTGAACTAGGGATTGCATATGAGAGTCAAAACTGTACTAAAAACAATTTCATACCATTCAAGTTGTTGGGGGAAAGTGTTTCAGAGTCAAAATAGAAAAATAGCTGAGCCTCTGTTTCTGCCACTTGATGTCTACCCAGAGTTCTATGACCCCACAGTGTGGTCACTATTGTGAGGGAACAAGAGTCTTCCTTAAAGCAGATTTCTAATGGTCACTGTGCATTATTAAACCAAATTAGTTTTCTCATTGTCCTTTAACCAAATGAAATGTTGAACTCCAGAGCTCCTTTTAAAGACTGGGTGTAGAATCCAAAAAAGGGTCACATGAATAATTCTTCAAATTAGTTTTAATGGATTATACTCATTTATTTTTATTCTAATTTATGATCGGATATCATGAACAAGAAGCCTTTCCTCTTCTACAATTCACCCATGCTAGAGTAAACCCAGGCAACTGAGCTGATTCACATTTACTTTTTCTTCCCTTGATTTGGGGGAAAAAATCCACCTTAAATATTTTATAAAACCAAACCTTTTATTTCTCAAGTCACTAAGCATATAGACCTTAAATTGATATTCCTGAAGCATTCAGGTAGAAAACAAAGAGCCACTGAGTAGGGAACAACCTGCATTAATGGTCCCAGGGAACATATGAAAAGAATCCAGGAGCTGGACTGCAGTGAAACTAAGGCACTCCTTCAATTCTTTCCAAGATAAAGGCTTTAGACCCATAGACCAAAACAGTGCAAATGGATTCCCCCAGATAGCCATACAGGTGGTTCTTGAATATGTAGTTCTGAGACAATTGACCATCAGCATATGGTTAGACAAATTATTTTCTATGGTTTATTTTCTACAGCTTATGAGCTAGAAGACAATGAAACACATTGTAACAACTTTCATGTTTGTATAAACAAGGATTTTGAAGGGACAATAAGAAAATTTTAATTCCAGAGAACAATGGGGAGATATTACGGTAGCTATATCTTCCTTTTGTAAAAGTTAAAAAAAAAAAAAAAAAAGCTAGCTTGAAACATTAGTCACGATCTAAAGTAGAGGTTAAATAGTGAGTTATAGGTAGGCTTCAAGCAGCTATAGACCTGGTGACTTCGCTGAATATTCTAAAAGCACCAGGTTCTTTTCAATCCTTTAATTCTATGTTCAGGGTTCATGTATCCACCTTGGACCACAATCACCTTAAAATTACATGGTTGCAATATTATTAAGGGTTAAAATTAGTGTTTGATATATGTTCTAGTTATAGATTATAGGTATTTTAAAAATGATAAGCCCATTGAAATTAAAAATTGCTCACAAACGTCTCATTACTACATTTAATGTACCCTGTTTTAGGATTGAGATAATGTCGGCAAAATAATGCATGTGGTTATTTGCCAAGTATTTTTACTGGAGGGTTGGTTTGTTTCCCACTCACATTAATTTCAACAATGTTTTTCTTTCAGGGCGTGATTCTCAGTCTCCAGACTCAGGTACAGAAAAAAAAAAAAAATGTGAATAACTATTGTGCTTATTCCAAGGACATTTTTTTAACATAATCATAGCCACGTCATTGACTTCATGTTCAATTTAAATTTCATGCATTGTTATGCATACTAAATTAAAATCTTACCAAGACTACTTTGATTTTAGAAAGACACAACAAAAAAAAAAAAATGCAAGTGAACGTAGATATTTCTGTGTCCAATTTGTTTTCCCTTAATAAAAGCGTGGAGATCTTACAATGATCGAAACCCAGAGACACTGAACGGAGATGCCACATATTCCTCTCTTGCAGCAAAAGGTTTTAGAAGCGTCAGACCAAATCTGCAAGACAAAAAGTCACCAACCCAGGTAATTAAAGCTCATTGCCTGTCATGTGTGTAGTGCTTAGACCTCTGTTTTCTTGTCCTCTCGGGGACCTCCTTCTTAGTGTCATAGCTTGAAAATGCTTCTGCCTTTTCTATATCTTTGCTTTTCATGCTAACATGTACAACATGGGGCATGACTTTTAAGCTCAAAACAGGTAGGTTTTCTTTTGTGGTTGTTGTTGATTTGGTCTTTATTCTTTGGTAAAGCTTATAAAAGTAGGCCAGCTCATACCATAACGTTGAAGATAAATTTTCATTATTAAAGCTCTGAGGGCTGATGTTTTGGATCCTAGAGTTTTGAGAGTCAGGAATACATTATGTGTTGAATGAATACAAGTCAGACAAATGCTGACCCTTTAAGATGTTAGGAAAAACTGCATGTAAAATGGTCTGAAAACCATGTGACTAAATGAACTGTGGACCTCCAAGTCTAAAAATGGGACAAGATAACGTATGTTCACTTTTAGCATAATTTCTAAAACTGTGGATGGAAGCAATATCTTTATAATGTATTCTAAATGAAAACAGCTTTTCCAACTTGGGAGAAAATATAGATGATAATACATAAAGTAACTGCTGAGTCTAGACTGCTGAAGACATAGGGTAGATGAGTTTCTTCAGGGCAGGTCTGACAATATTCCTCTCATGACTAACTTGGACTTTCTTTCTATTTTTCTTTCTATTTTTCCTTCATTGTCGTTTCTCTTTCTGAACACTCTTGGCTATTTAGGCACCCCTTCCACCAGACAGGAAAGAGAGCTTTTGTCTGTCCTTGATAAGCAATCAAACAAAGGGTGGTGACATTTCTGACTCATTAGTAACTAACACAGAAAGCCCATGGTATACAGAGAGCCTTCCTAACCCTAAGCCTCTCCAGGGAGCTATGCATCCCAGTGAAGATTCTGACAAGACAATTGTGTATTCTGAGGAATCCAATACAACTATCTCGTACACACAAAAAATCACTAATCCGCTACCAGCAGCCTCCAGATCCACTCCTGCACTATTTGGAGACATTAACACCCCATTTCTACAAGAGGACTACATGCAAGATTCTCAAAGTCGAAGGATTTCTACCTTGAAACTAACCCATAACCAGGACCTAGGAAGTAGCCCCCCTCTAAGACACCACAATTTTTCAACCCCACTGATGTTCCATCATTTCTGAAAAGGTCTTGCTCACCAACCCCTACCCCAGGACCTAACACACACACGCATCTCTTTCCATTCAGATAGCTCCCCATTCAGGGCATGATCTTGAAAGTCACCAACAGTTCCCTGAGCTGCCTCCAGAGAGTGAAAAGATGCCTCTTCAGCAAGAGAGACAAACGTCTACAGATGCCAAGACCTGTCAATCCCCAGCGGTACATTACACTTGCCGGTCTCTTCATCTGTGTGTGTGTTGCAGAGCCCCTAACTCCTTGGGTTTGAGCTTCATATTAAACCTAATGTTTTATTAGTTTCTAAACAGGAAGGGAAAGGAGAAAGAAACTATTTCAAACTTGACTGAATTCAGTCAACTTCTTTGCATCTTTCTATTTAAATACATGCACATTGAACTTTCACACAAAAATCATGATCTTTCTATGTTTTTCTTGGAAAAAATTAATAAAGAAGTTGTCTTAGGTACTGTAAACTA
Source organism: Phodopus roborovskii (assembly GCF_943737965.1). Taxonomy (NCBI): domain Eukaryota; kingdom Metazoa; phylum Chordata; class Mammalia; order Rodentia; family Cricetidae; genus Phodopus; species Phodopus roborovskii. The sequence continues at coordinate 180,334 of NW_026125178.1, read as the reverse complement.
CATCCAACCTTAAAGTACTTCCAGATACCAAAGACTGATTTTTCATGTCAGAACTTTGGAAGCCAGGTTAACCTTATTTAGATGATCCTCAATTGTAATATGCCTTATCTTAATTTCAAGCACTATTTATTCCTTTGTAAATGGACAATAATTTTTTCTAAACTTCCATCAGTCGATCATTTCAGAAAACACATTAACCAAATTTTGTTACCTAGATTTATTTGGGGGAGGCTATTTCCACGTATGTAAAATTCTAATTTTAATGACACCCACCACCTCTATCAAAAGGAAAGCCATTCTTCCCTCAGTTTCTCCACAAAGTGACACTGAGTTGCCGAGATAAACTTTAAAGGAAAACTGTGTAGTTTTCTCCAGGCTTTATTGTTGCCTATTTATCCATAGTAACCCCTCTGTGAGTCTGAAATAGAATCAAGGATGAGGCAAGACAAGAGACTCTTTAGAATAGAGAAAACACCAGTGCATTGGTAGCTGCTGCTAAGAGAGGGGATTCTGGCTGTAGCAGGATTGAAGTCATTACTGCCTATGTAGGTTTTCTGGTATCTGAATTACTGAAGAACACACAAACATCCTTTCAGACAAACCTTTTTTAAGCTGTAGAAACCCTTAAACAGATAATATGGCTAACACCAAGATTCCCTTAACCTATTTATTCATAGTGCAGAAATTTTAAACATTGTATCTGACAAATCTATTACAATATTCCCACCACGCCATTCATTTTATACAAACGTCATTTCATAGCACAATTGTTTTGTAAATACAAAATTTATAAAATGGCTCTGAACTCACCATTCTCTAGCCTCTACCTTCTAAGTGCTGGGATTATAGGTGTGTGCCAACATGCTCAGCCTGAGAGCCCAAATGATTTTTTTTAATTGTAACAATTACAATAATAGCAACTGTTGTGATAACTAAATCCAGGAAAGATGGCTATTCAAAGTTGGGTGAAGGCATTGGAGATGTGAAACGCAATTGTGGGAATATTATTTTGAAAGTAGAGCAAATAGAACATCTGAGAGATAGGAGATGAGAACAGTCAAGCTTGACTCCAGCTGAGAAGGGGCTAGTGCTATTAACTGAGACCAAGAGACCACAAGGGAAGCAAGCAGGCTTAGTGAAAAGTCATTTGTGCCAGCGGAGACATGTCAGTGTCTCTAGACATGCAGGAGAAGTAGGAGAGGGTTGGGAGCTCAGGGCAAAAGTCCTGGTTGGAGATAAAAGTGATCGGCTTACAGATGCTTTTTGTAGCCAATAGATGGATGGAGGAAACCCAAGAATTGAGCTTATGCAAATCTTTCCTTTCAAAGGAAGAACCAGTTAAGCAAACTGATATTGGTATCTCCAAAAGGAGAGGAAAATCCAGGAGAGGAAGTCATGGGAGGATAGGCAAAGCAACTCCAAATATTGTTGATAGGACAAGTTAATTGAAATTTAAAAGCATACCACAGAGGTGAAGTGAGGAGGGAGGCTATCTACAAGTGGCCTTAGCATAGACAGGAAGGAGACCAATTCGATCATGGCTTCTTTCAAAGTGTTATTATATGTCCCTCCCTGAGCTTTGTTTCTTCATCTATAATATAGGGTTAATAACAACTTTCATCTTAAAGGGTTTCTCAGCAGGTATGATAATATATATGGGGAATTTGGCATACTGCCTTCTACTTGGTAATTTCTCCAACACACAGAAGCTGTTATTATAGTTTTCCAAACTATAAAACAGTTTGGGAAATTAAATTGATGCTTTAACAGATGAATGAAAATGTATTTCATCAGGTTAACAGTGTGCTATATTGTCTTATAATACCTTATAATAGGTGACATAAATTATTGCAATTTTGCCAAGAAAATGTAAGATCTACCTTCTTCACAGTATCATTGCAGTTCATATATGTGGCAGGTATATATGTTGACATGTGTTGGGAATCTTTCTGGATTATCCTTCACTTAATTTGTAGAGGCCAAAGCTCTCACTGAACCTGGAGCTTGCTATCTCAGGCTACTGTAGCTACCAGTTTCCCACAGGGTCCACTATCTTCCTCTTCTTTATGTGGGTTCAGAAGAATCCAAACTCTGGTCTTTATGTTTTCATAGCAAGCAGTTTATCCACTGAGCCCTCTACCCAGGCTTTTCTTCACAAATTTTAAGCTATTGTTAACTTTAGGCATAATTCATACAGAAAATTCCTAGAATTTATTTGTCTTGCCTAAACAAAACACTACACCCCAGATGGCAGCTCATGCCCTCCTCCCCCCAGGCCCTAGCCACTATCTCTCCTCTCTGCTTCTGTGTCAACTGTTGTCAGATGCCTCATGTAAGTGGAATCATGAAGTATTTGTTCTGTGACTGGTTCATTTCACTTACATAATGCCCTCTAAGTCATCCATGTTAAAATGCATGGTAGAATTGCCTTTCTTTTTAAGGCTGAAAGACAGTCCATATATATATTCTCCCATCAGTGAACATTTAATTTTCATGTCTTTCCTATCACAGTATACTTCATTTTCTGTTTAATGGTCTTTCAGAATGGTTTTTATGTTCAACATTCTGGCAGGAAGACATGATAAATGTCAAGGCATGTAAGCTGCACTCTATGAATCAGCTATACATATACAATTATATAGAATTGGTCTCCCAAGAAATTAACAAACCCAAGAAACAAAAATATTCTATGAAATGAAAAGTGAATCTTAGTATTTTAAACTCTGACAATTAGTGTATTTAGGGTTATTCCCAATACCTGAGAAGTTAGACATATGGTTTTTTAAACTACATGTTTTAAATAATAGCTCCTACAGTTTGTATATAGAAAGACCACAAATGAGGTATGTTGCCCTTCTGTGGAAACAAATATTCTGCTGCTAAAATGGCCTTTGTTCTTCATGTCAGATTAATACAAATGTAGGCCAGATGTATAGTAGAGACAAGAAACAGTCTCACTCAGAATTTCCATGGTATTTGTAAGTGTTCTGCCCTTTGCTTCTGAAGGACAAACTTGGCCCCTCCATTGTGGGGTTACATAATCAACCATGGGTCAGAACACATCACTTTTACTACACAGATGTTGAGAATTCAAATATGAATCTCCATCAGTGCCATACAAAAGAGATATAAATTTCTTCTTTTGCTCCATATCAATATATAGAAATTAAGGAATTCAGTGTGTAATGGCTAGATTTATGTCAACTTGACACAAGCTAGAGTCATTTTGGAAGAGAAACCTCAATTGACAAAATGCCCCCACCAGATTGGCTTGTGGGCAAGCCTGTAGTATATTTTCTTAACTGATGATTGACATAGGAGGGACTAACTTACTCTGGATGGTGCCACCCCTGGGCTGCTATGAGAAAGCAAACCAAAGAGTGATAAGCCAGTAAGTGGCATTTTTCCATGAGCTCTTGCCTCCAGATTCCTGTCTGGAATTCCTGTCCTGACTTTTCTAGATGATGGACTATAAACTTTTCCTTCCCAGGTTACTTATGGTGTTTTATCAGAGCAATGAAACCCTAACTAAGACATAGCGTAATACATAAATGTCAACAGGATTAGGAGATAGAACACAGACTTCAGAACACACATCATTGATGTCTTCCATTGTATGGCCACTCAGTATCCTGCAATGTCTTTGTGGGTTTTTTATGTTTATAGTTAAACAAGTCATTGGCAAATTCCTCTGTGTGTGTGTGTGTGTGTGTGTGTGTGTGTTAAAATAAGTAAACATTACAGCATGGTAGAACAATATGAATTTAGAAATTATATAATCTCCCCTCTCCTTGATCTTCTACTAGATGAGCAGTGAGCCCTTTTCTGAATATACATAATGCTGAGCTCTGTTAGTTTATAAGGCAGCAATCTAGGGCTTAAGGAATTCTGAGATCTAATTATTAGATGAATTTGCTAGATGGAGTCTTAATCTGCCTTCTCTAAATTCTACATGTTTATCCCAGGGGGCAAAAGAGATGACCTGTCTTCTCCTTCTGTATGACAAATTTTACATTATTGCCCCCTCTCTCCTGGTCGTGGTCTTGGCTTTGTGCATATCATTACTGTGCCTTCTAAGTTCTTTCTTTTTCAAACTGTGATGCTTACGAACAGCAACAACAGCACACAGGGCACCATGATATATGCCCATTGTTAATATTTCACTCTTTGCTGGAGGAGATGAATTTTGTTAATGCTTATAATTGGCATATGAGGAAGGGAAATTAAACAGCTTGCCCAAGTCCCTGCAGATCCAGTTGGTAGGTTCTCACCCTCCTGTTTTTCCTTCAGTATTAATCTTACACTCCATTTTTGACAGTCCTTAGACTGTATCAGCTTCTCAGATGTAAAATTATGCCACAGTCCCTACTATTTAATACCCACTAGATTTGTGCTTTCTGATTGTCTATCTGCTATAGGTAGGCACTTTGTTTATAGTGCTTCTATCCATCATAGCTTTTCCCTCTGCTGAGTCACCCTTTATCCAGCCTCCTTATTAAGTCTCCATAAAGCCATAACCTTGCTTTTCTCACCTATGACATCCATGAGTTCTCCTAGTGTTCTGAACTGGCTTCATCTGGACCAAGAGGCTCAATCTTCTTTAGAATAACTTAAGGAATTCCTAAGTATGGTAAGGCTTAAAAACTCCCTCAGTGAAGAGTGGGCAACTGGGAGGTGGTGTCTCTAGTTCCTCTCTTGTTGGTTGGGCAAAGTAAATGGCAACTTAAGAGTCATAGAAAATGTGTGATTTATCAAGTGGATGCATTTACTTTACCTAGTCCTGAGCTCAAGAAGACGCAAAGCAATTTGGCCAATTTGCTACATGTCACAGACTATAGTAGACAGTGGGAAAACTATTCTTGTTTGAAGCAATTTTCTCCTACTACAAGCTAATCCAGAATGTTAAAATAGTTACTTCCCTATTTTACACAAGCTTTTGGTTCTCTTCTCTTGCTTCCTATTAGGGTCTAAGAGAAGCCCCCCAAGAAAAGACCAACAGTCACATTTGCAATAAACAAGAGTGATTTATCCAAGGTTGGGGTGGCAAATGGCAACCCCCAAAGAAGGTCACAAGCACCTTTTAAGTGGAGTTAGGGAATTCCTAAGGGAAGAGGGATTAATCTGGAGCTTATTGGTAGAGGAAAGATTAGTCTGGGGGCTGATTGGTGGGGAGGCCCTAGTGGTTAGGGACACTTGCTGAACCAGTAAAGGGACTATGAAGTACCTGATGAGGTAGAAGGCTATGGGGTGCCTGCTGATTGGTTGTCCCTAAGTTGTGGTTTTCCTGAGAACTGATTGCTCAGCTCTGATCAGTTCCAAGGAACTGAAACTAAGGCCTGGTTTCTGTCAGGGATGCTAGGAGAGCCTGTCATGCCCCCCCCCCAACCCAGCTCTCTCACTTTCCCTGGGCAGATATGTTAGAGATGAGATTGTACAGTTTCATCCAAAGTTAAAACATTCTATTGTGAAGGAAAGTCCTTCAGGCATAGGTGGTGAAAAAGATGTGACAAAACAAAACAAACAAACAAAAAAAGAAACCCAGGATAATTTAAGACAGTGTTTAAAGGCAGGTAAGACGACAGAGTGTTCTAAAGGGAGGTAAAGCATTTTATCCTGCAGGAGAAAGTCATTAAGACAGGATATAAAACCTCCCAGTGACATCAGGAAGGCCCTAAATCTGACTAGTTTTACTAGGCCCTACCCTCCCCAAGATTATATAAGCAGTAAAGACTCCAGAGTCACTCTCAAACAAGCCAAGCTGCCTAGGAGAGGCTCAGGTAACCAAGCTGCAGAGCATACTCTCAGACAAGCTGGGCCACACAGAAACCAGCCACTCTGCCTGGAAGAAGCTCAGACCAAGTGACATTGTTCAACCCGTTGAGTTGCCTGTAGTAGGCTGCTCAGGGTGCTCCAAGTTTCTAGCTTTCCTGAACTATCACCCATGCTGAGTGATAGAGATGTCTTCGAGTCACTTCTGCTCCTATAAGTAACCCCAATAAAACTCATTGGTTCACCAAGTTCATGTCCAGACTTTGATATGTCATCGAGGCTAAATAAAGGACTGTTTGTGTCACCCCGGGAATAGTGTCACACAACAGAAGGTTCTCTCTCTGAATACGTCTAGAGGATGTTTCATAACATGGAGGTCAGGGTCATGTAAAAGGATTTCAGCTAATACATTTAAAAGTCATTGACATCTTTATAGGACGGTATTTCAAAGCTTTCTGTGACTGACCAACTGTTGGGCTGTATCATTTTAGCTACCGAAACTTTAAGGGTGATATGATTCATCAAGAGGAATGCATTTCATGTTACCTGTACAAACACCCATACATACACACCTATAAAGACTCAAAATCATGAACATGGCAGAAGGTGGAAAGGTGGAAAATAGTTCTATTTTCTATAGTCATTCTCTTTGGAAGTCTAATAACGTATGAACATCATCCCCATGGATGAGAGTGCATAAAAACACCAATGACCATGTTAGTAAGAACATGCTTCAGCCTTTTCTGTGTTGAGTTGAAAGACATGAACAAATCAGCTCCGTGAGAGTCGAAGTCTTTCCAATCTTAAAGAAAAAAACGGTCTCATCTGAATAGACAACGTAAGGGCTTTTTGAGATTTCCTTATAATTGTCTCTTGGCTTAGAGACAAAACAGAAAAGAGATCTTGACAAATGGGAACTGTTCTGTGTTAAGCAATTTTACTGGCACTTTCCAAAGACTGCTTGAGACTGAATTCCATTCAGACCTGAAGAAACATTTAATGTATTAAATAAAAAATGATTATAGTTTCATATAATACTTCATTTCCAATAAAATTTATAATGATAAACACTGACTAATACAGACCATTCATTACCACTAAAATTTTCGCAGTTAAATCTAGAGATTTTTTATAAACATACACAACTTTAAAAGCCACATTTTAAGTGGATCTGCTCAAACAAAAACATAATTAAGCTTAAGTAAAACAAGAATGAAAAACTATGTTTTCCAATCCCCCCTTGGATTTTTCCTAATTTTGTTCAGTTAAGGATGTATTTTAGCATATTCGTGAACCCCTAGAGTTTATATAAAACTTTATGCATATATGAATGACTGTATTTTTCTAAGAACAAATAGTTTTCAGCAAATTCCTAAGTGATCTATGACCCAACCTTTTAAAATAGTAGACTTTTCAGTATTTAATTAAAGGTGATAGAAAATATGACTTTAATAAAACCAACAGGCTGCATGACATCAACTATTTAGAAAATTACAGTTGGCCATGAATAGCAATGGGTGGTGCCATTAAAATCTTACCAGGCAGTATCTATGAGTTTATATAGTCCTGTTCATCCCCTTATCTTTGTGCTAGTATCCCATAATATTTCTAGCCATCTTATATACTTCAGACCCGCCACACAACAAAAGAAAGAAGAGAAAATGCCCTCTAGGCAAGAAGGAAATGAGTAAAATGCTTCTGTTTTCCTTGTCCATTCATTGAGTCGGATGCTCATCACATCTGACCTCATATATAACAGATGCCAAGAAAAACTTTTCATGTGCATCTTTTCTCTCCTTGCTTAGTTGGTTCCTTCCTGGTGTTCAAAACCTTGGGTTTCATGCAGGTTTAGAGTTCTTAAACCTTCAGTTTCTTTCTCCTTTCTTAAGACGCCAACTAACCCAGGTCCACTCTAGCTAACCACAGTCAGTGGCTGATTTTTGTTTTCATTTATGTTTTCACATCAGCACCATTGCTAATGCTATTAGCATATTTAAATGTTTTTGTATTTCATAATGAAGCCAATGAACAGACTTGGTGAGTAGAAAGTGAGTAGAAATCCTCTTTCCATGAAGTTGTTTGTATTTTGACCAACTTAAATAGTAAGTCAGGAAAAAAAATAAGACAAACAGACTTATACTGGGGAACTATTTTGACAGTGGAGAAACAATAGAAAGAAGTAGGCTCCAATATTTTCCTTCATATTCTGCCAAGCAACAGACAACTTGATATCATTTCATTGTCACTAGGACAAAACATGAAAACATCTGGAGAGGAAATTCCATCCTGTCTAGGGTTTCTCATCCTTACCCATGCTTGCTTTGTGATATTTTACAAGGGCCTTTCTTTTCCCCCCAGATTCATGTTCTTCATGTTTCTATGCTTTTTCCCATACTCTGTGTTTGACAACTAATCCATGTGAATGTATTTCCTTAGTGTTTACACATTAAGCCAATGGTTCACCCTCTCTGACATGGAGTAAAACAGATATTCTTATTCAATTGAATGATTTAAACTTCCTCTTCTTATTCTTCTCCCTCAAACTCAGCTTGAAAATCAGCACTTAACTGCCAATGTGTTGGAGATAAAAGAGAAAGAATGCCAGATGCCCCTTCACCATGCCTGCCTGGATTGCTTTCTACCAGCCCATTCTTTCACCAGGCAGAGGCTCCAGCCTACCACCACCAGATGATCTGGAGCTATCCTGCCTGCCTTCAACCCAGGGCACCTGGGCTTGTTTATGTAAACATTCTTTCCTAGTCCCTAACAGCCTTATATACAACCATGCCACAGGCTCCCTCAGGACAGACTTTCCTGAGCAAGCACTCCCTCCCAATCTGACAGTTAGTCCTCCACAGCCTTTCTGGTAGAACTACAACAGGGAAACTCTGACACTCCTGATTGCTCTGAGACACCTTCCCCAACCTGGGGTCAGAGATCTGCTGTGACAGATGGCATCACCTTAGCAATCCCTGCCTCCACTCATGAAATTATTCTTCCTTCCTTTCCCTCCATCATTTTGTTTTTTGTTTTTGTTTTTGTTTTGAAAGGACTGCACTTGTTTGCTATCTGTGTTTTGGAGCTGAACCTTTTGGTTGACTCTATGCCATCTGTCAGGGAAAGCTATTGAAGTCATCCTCATTAAGCCCACTTGGTGCTAAAATATTTACTGATATTCCCTTCTTGCACATAAATACAATTTATCATAACTCTAAAATAGTCTGCTTCTGATTTACTGATAATGCACTGTATCAGAAATATAAGTAGATCATCCTCATTTATTATGGTTAGTTTATAAAGAAAGTCCAAAATGTTTCAGCTATTGTAACTTCATTAACACTTGGGACAGGACACTTTTTCTAGAGTTCACACCACTGTGCCCTGGGGAGTAGTGTATGCACTGTCTTCCTCCCATGAGTGGTTCTGACTGCATAGCATTAATTGTTCTTTCTGTTCTATTGATGACTGTCACCTCTGACAAGCTCTTCTGTCACTATCAGAGTGAATGATGTCAACAACCTTAGCCCGTCTTACAGAAATTTGGCCTGAGGTTGTTTTGCAATACTTTTCCTGAGCCATCCCAGTCTTGAAATTCATAAACATTTTTTTCTTTTATATCTCAACAATTTGTCTTTCGTTTATGCAGCATATCAATAGTTCTCATATATATATTATATCATTGAAATATGTCTGTAATTTCATTTAGCAATCACCAATCAGTAGCTAATGCATGGCTAAAACTTTAATTTTTATCATGAAGATTCTCCAGTAACTGATAATGGAGACATTGTGGCTTCCACTGAAGGAAGGTACAACTTTGAGCAGAGAGAGACTTTCTGAAACTGTTAGCATCATAATCTCCTGATAGGATCAGTCAGAGGGAAAATGTCTATGCTATCTAGTTGCTAACACTGTCAAGACAAAACTTCAAAACTTTCATTTGCAAGGGAATACTTCTTTTCAGTTCTTTGAGGTGACAGTATTTACCAAGTGACTGGTTATAAAATTTGTTTTCTGGGAATAACCTAGCCAAACCCCTGGCCATGGATGGCCAGCCACTACCCTCAGGTATGGGTCCCTCTGATGTCCTACTGTGTTGGAAACAGGTTTTTTTGTTGTTGTTGTTTACATCTTTTAACAACTTTAAGGGAATTTTATCAGGACTTTCAACAACAACAATAACAACAACAACAACAACAAAAATATTTCCTTTTGGATCCTCACTTTTATATCCTATATATAATCTGTACACCATCAGAGGTGCTATAACTGAAACTAGTCCCAATTATCAGTTTATTGCACATGAATTTTTCATAAGGTATTTAAGTTAACATGATTTTACAAAAATAAATCTGTTTTCAATGTTTATTATTTTATCTATTGAAACCATCAAAATAATTCAAATTGCCAAGGTATTATATAGGTTTGATATCTCTAATCCAAATTTTCAAATTTTAAATGTTTCAAAATTGTAAACATTTTAAACATTGACATGACATTGTAAGTTTAAAATTCCACACCTGACTTTATGTGTAATTAAAAATAAAATCCCAGGGACTGGAGATGAATGACTCAGTGGTTAAGAGTACTGGCTGCTCTTGAAGAAGACCTGGATTCAATTCTCAGCACCCACACAGCACATGGCAGCTCACAATCTGATACCCTCTTCTGATGTGTAGACATATATCCAGACAAAGTACCCATACACATAAAATATATAAATTAAAAAGAAACTCAAGTGCACTGAAAATGTTTTATAAAATTACTTTCAGACTATACATATAAATTGTCTATTAAAATAAATTAATATCATATTTAGACTTGGGTTCCATCCCCCAAAAAAGATGTCATACGTATTTATGAATATCTCACAGTTGAAGCCTTATAAAGTTTGAACTGCTTCTACCCTGAAGAATTTGGATAAGGGATACTCAACTGTACTAGAAACCTTAGCTTTTAATAAAAATTATTGTTTTTATATTCATTATCATGCATGTCAAAGTTGATTTAGAAGAAGAGACAAAAATATTTGTAGCTTCTTCATCAGAGCTACGTAAGACCCTGAAGTATACTGGTCCTTCTGTGTTTTACACTTTCTTAATGTCCAGTTCAAAAGTCCTTACCATGTGGCTAGTTAGAAAATAACGGAATTTTTCTAATACCTTAAAAATATTTGAGTACAATCCTTATAATTGAATATGTAATGATTTTAGAACATATGTGACATGACTTTTATTTCTTTTTTGTTTGTTTGTTTGTTTTTGTTGTTGTTTTGTTTTTTGTTTTTGTTTTTTGAGACACGGTTTCTCTGGGTAGCCTTTACTGTCCTGGAACTCTCTGTAGACCAGGCTGGCCTCGAACTCACAGAGATCTGCCTGACTCTGCCTCCCGAGTGCCAGGATTAAAGGCGTGCACCACCACCACACCTAGCGTGATTTATCTTTTAAGTAAATTAGCTTTCTTCTGGATCATTTGAAAGCATAATAATCTTAGAGCGAGGTCAAATACACACTCACTCACCTGCTGTGTTTCATACTTTTATAATCGAAGCTTATTTTTAAAAAACAGTAGATAAGCTTATAAGTTCTGAGTCTCTATGTTTGTGCTTATTCATGTTTATATATACTTATCTGTAATGTTCTTTGAACTAAATATTCTTACTAATGTTTTATCTCATTTGCATGCATCATTCAGTTTGCATAATGCTCAATGATATGCCATGTAAAGACAGTCCCTGAGTTCCTTCTGTGATCTAAGCTGGTTTAGCTATAGCATGTGTCCTCTCACTATCTACCAGGTCGTCAACACCAAGTTGTGTGTTTCCCAACCACAAAAGAAGCACATGTGTGACTATCTCAGCAAGAAGCTTCTCGTAGCATTAGAAATAGAAAATACCCAGAGGTAAACAAGAAACACAACTTATTAGGAATTCAGAATGCTAAGTAAACTTGAAGTAGAGAAAAGCCAGTGTTTTAACATCCTTACAATGGTTTACAGGTATGTGACTGCTAGAATAGGTCATTTCATGACTCCTAAGTCCAAATACTCGTCCTCTTGTGTTAGTCACCTTGTTTTGGAAACACTGATTCATTAGAGAGAGTTCTAGACTGCGTTGTGAACCAGCCCTTGCCCTCCTGTCAGAGAGCACTCACTTCAAATCCACCATGCAGAAAGAGAGTTTGTAAGAGCTCAGTTGTCCTTCCCGTTTGTTTGGCAGCGACCCCTGTCGGCGGCACCTCTAAAGACAGAGTGGTATGCCTCCTGGCCAGCTGCTCTCACTCTTCCTAACCACTTCCCATGCCCTCAGGTAAATATAAAAGAATGACAAAAAAGACAGGATGGAGAAAACTGAAAAAAAAAAAAGGTCCTTTGTCGCTCTGACATCAGTTCTCTAAGTAATTAAAAGCCCTGTACTTGATTACTGTCCTATAGTTGGAAACTCTTGCTGCCACTTAAAGGGGTGATGTTTACAGAGAACTAGGTGCTAAAACAGGGTCCATGTGCTTTTCTCAGAGCCAGATAACCATCAATGGCAACTCTGGTGGTGCAGTGAGTCCAGTGAGTTACTATCAGAGGCCTTTTTCCCCTTCTGCGTACTCCCTTCCAGCCTCACTCAACTCCAGCCTTATCATGCAGCATGGCAGATCACTTGGTAAGTACTGCAATCATGGTTTTCATGGCAACTTTAGCACGGCCACTGTATATCACAAGAGAAAAATATAAGGTGATGAAGTTGAGGAGGAGTGGCCAACACCACTCTCTGGTGACTCTAAGATTGGAGGAATTAGAATACAAAGAAATTGAAACGAGGTCTCTTGCTATTCAGTGGTGACAATTCCATCTGTAGCTAAGCCTGGAGAATGGTAGTTGGTATTTAAGTGACAGGATAGAAAGAACAGGAAAATACCTATTGAGAGAAGGGGGAGCTTAGAAGACCCAGAAAACATTAATATAGTGCTTTTCTATTGAGCTGGCTTAATCCTTTGTGGAAGAACTCTCATTCTAGACTATTCCTCAGTTATAGTTTTAGAAAAATAGTTGAACAATTGAAATAGTGTAAGAGGGGATCAAACAGTCAAGTCCTGGATCATAACATCATAAACTATCAAGCTGAGGTTTGAAGGCCACAAGTCAGCATTGGGGCAGCAGGAAGCAAAGGAGAGCTCCCTTCAATGAAGATCCTACAGTTTATAAAGACAAGTTCTTAACCCATTGGAGATTAAAAAATTTAGCAAAGACATGGCCCACAACCTTCTGTGACTCCAGTTCCAAGGGATCTGACTCTCTCTTCTAACCTCTAAGGACACCAAACACACACAAAGTATGACTCTTTGTCCCATGGCTTGTCTTAGTAGACACAGTTTTCCCCATTCTACCAAATAAAAAAAAATATAAATACTCAAGTATAGACCAGCTTTGACTTTAGACCTAACCTGTAAATAGATTTTACATGGTTTTATATAAAAAATGAACATATAAATATTCATTTCAAAACTTCAAGCGTATAATTTTGTGGGTCTTATTAACTCTTTAGAGCCTCCTGGAAAAGTCCTGAGCTACATTAAGAAAGAAACATTCTTATGTCACAAAATATATTAGCATAGTTTAAAAATAACATAACTTTTCTTAGTTGCTAAAAATTCAATGGAAAAATTCCAAAATGTTCTTTGAAAAATCTTACCAAATTTAACCATTATGTGCCCATGATTGAGAACCTAAAACTTTCCAGAATAACAGAGCAGAAAGGATGCTAAGGAGAGCCTATGTACACAAACTTCTCAAAAGAGAGGGCCCATCTTACAGCCACTGCAGGTCAACAACAGAGAGACAACTCTAGAACACAGAACTGTACACCATTGTGTAGTTGGTAGCAGACGCCTTTCCCTCTTCCCACACTGATGCTAAACTGAACAAACATGATACCACAAGTTTACTAAAGAAGATTTTGTGTCAATGTCAAGCCCACTCATTGTAGAATTCAGCTTCCATAGCCAACAAAACTTCTATCAGGTTTTAAGTATAGTCATGGGACTCATTAAAGAGGAGTCTAGATATATTTGTGTCTTCTCTAATGCTACTCCTGGGAGCCATTTGCGAAGCTTGTAATGCTCTCCTTTTAGAGTGTAAGTAAGAAGAGCTTGCTTGTGCCAATTTTTTCTCTTTAACCACCAGTCCACAGCTCAGTTTTAAAAGAAGACTCTGCTATTTCAAGATTTTGAAATGTAATTATGCATTATTCGACATGAAAATGAAACTTTCTAAATTGTTTCAGCCCTAACATTTCACTAAATAATTATTAAATGTGACTCTTTACCCCATTGCCTATGGTAGTAATCAGTTTTCCTGATTACTAATATATATATACACACACACACACATATACATACATATACTCAAGTACAGACAGGCTTTTACTTTAGACCTAAGCAGTGAGTAGATTTTACACATAAACTGTTTAACATGGAAAGAAAGTTCCTGTATAAACATTGAACAAATTCCAACTGGCCAAGGCAATGATGGGAGTGGAATTTACAAGTCTACCCTACCCTAGGTGAACTTCCTAGATTTAGTCAAAGACAAAGGATTGCAAATATAACAGCCTGAGGGCCATATAAGAAGAATATTTTCCCTTTCATTGCACCATCTGTGTGTTTGTACACTCATATGAACTATACATGAAGACAAACTTGGTACTGTTTCTTAGGCTAGGACTGTACCACATCCTATGTATTCAGAAAACATTGGTTGTTGACAAAAAAAAAAATCCTAGCATTGTGGCTGTCTCATCAAGGCCTTTGAGGAATTGAATTAAAAAGTCAACCAGGGTGAACTATATTAAAAAATCAACACTGTGACTTCATTTAAAATAGCTTGGGAAAACAGGATTTGTATGGCTAACCATTGACACATGAAGCAGTTTCATTCCTAGACTCATCCATTCAATTCAAAAATGCCTTAAAATGCTTTTATGTCACAAACTAAATTGGAAATGGGCTTAATTTATAATAGTTATGATATAATGATATCGGCCTAGAAAGCATGTAACACTAAACACCTATATAAAAATGAGTTAAAGTTACAAAATGTTTATTTGTGATTATTTACATGGCTTCATGAAAAGTACATTTATATGTATGATATAATAGTTCATTATACTATCTATACAGGATATTGTATGTTATAAAGGTTCATTATCTACACAGGTTATAAATATTAATTGTAAAACACATATGTATGAAAATGTATTCCATACACACATATATGAATATAATCAGCAAATGCTACCATGAAACCTAAGAATTTTTCAGCTTCCACAGAAAAGAACTCAGAGACAGGCCAGCTAAAGCAGGCCACACAGAGTCTAAATGAAGGCTCAGTCAGTCCTGCTCACCAAGTTCTGAAATCTCAAAGCAGCAGGAAGTCACATCACTATTGTATGATGTGACCACCAATAATGTTGTTTGTTTTTTCAAACTGTATTTTTAACTCAGAATGAGCAGACTAGGTAGTGTGCATGCTCTCTATTACTCCTGACAGTGTTCTAGAGCTTCATAACATTAACATGAAGATGGAAAAGTTGATAAGCCTCGTGTAACTTTAGTCCTTAGGACACTTGTTGTTCTCAAAGGATAAAAAGCCATGGCATTGGTATTTTCCCATAAAACCAGCAATATTAAATAAAAATTCAATAAATTGTAATCATTGAAAAGCAGTTATTTATCCATTAGCCTTGCTAATGTATGTTTAGATTGAAAAAAAATTAACTGAATTTTATTTTTGATTTATTTTATGAAATCATATCTTTGGATCAATAATCCTATTGCCTCTCTAAATTTACTTGTCAGTACTTCTGCATATGGTAGTCAGCAGCTTCACAAGAATCGTATGTGACTAATGACATGAGTGAAGTTACTAGGCTTCTTTCAACTTCTGCCCCTCATCTACAGGGGTGACCCTTTCCCTCCAAGATTACTGCAAGGAAGGTGAGGTGAGACACATTCAGTGTCCCCCAACGTGGCTGCACATATCATTTGGCAAATTTTCTTCCTCTCACCCTTCTTTGTAAGATGGTGAGGTCCTTGTTGTTCCATACATACGTATACATAATATCCACTTCTGAATGGGGGCGGGGTCAAGTATGTGAAAAGGCATGGACATAGAAATGGGGTTCTATCATGATTGGCAATCAGTGTACAAAAGGTACAATTAAGCTATAGTCTGTATTTTCTGCACAGATTCTGCAGAGACGTATTCCCAGCATGCCCAGTCTCTGGATGGCACCATGGGAAGCTCCATCCCACTCTACAGATCCTCAGAAGAAGAGAAGAGAGTGACGGTTATCAAGGCACCGCATTACCCAGGGATCGGCCCTGTGGATGAGTCTGGCATCCCCACCGCCATTAGAACGGTAAGCCATGCCTGTCAGCATGCATGTCTTTCCCGGTCTGCACATGAGCCTGACAAAGGATGGATTGTGCAGGCGTGGTGCATTCCTAGGGTCTATCATGAGGACTGTCTAAGCCATCAGAGCTCCCATGAATACCATGCTGTGTGGCAGAGGGACAAAACTGTGGAGTGAAAACGATGACACAGTCTGTTTTTCCCTTTGAATTTGGAAATTGTGAAAATGTGGGTTTTCTTAAATGACACTTTTTTTTTCAACTTTCTATCAAAGAGTGGCAAAGCCTAGAGAGAAAAAGAGAAAGGGAGTGAAGGGAGTAAGTCCTTTCACAGCATCCAATTCCCACATGCACTGTAAAAGAAAAAGAAAAAAAAAAAAAAAAAGACAAGTGATGATTTGTTTCTTGAAATGGATGTGAGTTCACACCAGGGGATGGGAAGCTGTGAACTGGGACTTGGGAGGTGAGATGATTGGAGCAAAGGGAGGTAATATCATAGGAAGGAAAAACTGTCTGTGAAAAGGGGAAATGTTACATGTCCCTCTCAGCTGAGCCAGCTGAGAACTCCCTGGATAAGTCAAAGCGTTGAGGGCATTTCTTTTTTTTAAGTCTTTAAACTCTGCCAAAGTGTTACTCAGTGTGCAGGGGCAGCCCTTTCTGGCAAGGCTCCTCCGCAGAGCCAGAGCCTAGGCAGGCAGCTGAGTGCTGACCACATCCACTGCAAGAGGAGGTCTGTCGTGGCAGAGAAGGAAGACCCAGGGAGCCAGGATGAGCGCCATGGCATCTTTGCAGGTGAACTTGGTGGGGGTAAGAGGAGGAGGGAGCCGCTGAGGCATAGACATTGCCTGTGTGCCCACATAAAGGGCTGAGGTGCTGCCAAGAGTAGCTTTCCCTGAATGGAAACACAGGGAGCCAGGGACAGTAAGGGACCTAGGGAAAGAATGTGAAGGATATCGGGACAGACACAATGGTGAGAGGGGAAACATTTGAAAACTTTTAAAGAGTGAAGCATGAGTTTTTTGTTTTGTTTTTTTTTGTTTTTTTTTTTTTTTTGAGTTTGCAGTGATCATGTTTTATATACAGACGTGAGTTCAGAATTGATTTATTCTTGGCTTTGATACTGTAGCTGAAGCCAAAAAATAAAAGTATATCCATATAGCATGCACTTGGGATTTAGACTTCTCAGATTGTTAAGGATATTGAATGTGACTAATAAAGCTCGAAAAATCTGAGTTGGAATGATGATAGTCATATTTGAGTGACAGGAAAAAATCCCAGGGCTTGTTACTAATCTGCTCCGTTCGATGACAGTTGTATGTTTCTGGTGGCAGTGTTTTGACATTTTTTTTCCTCTCAGAATTTCTGACTCAAAATGACTAAATTTTAATTTTCCCATGATAATGAAGGGGCAGTGACTCAGACAGGAATGGTGTGTCATGGATTTTGCCTATTAGCCCTTGAGACACAGTATACACAAAAACTAAGAGATTATTGCTCTCTGTGCAGTTATAGATTCTGTCTGAAACATTCTATCTAAAACCTTAAGATATGTTTTTAAGTTAGTAAATGATAAGTAAAAATGGACACATCAATGTGATCTGTTCTTTTTCATCTATAGATTTTTAATCTGTAATGTTTGATTCTCAAATCTTTGTTAGGTTTTCAAGGGAAAAAATATAAAATGGAGGTGATAAGTAAAACCCAATTAATATTAAAAAGGTTTATATTTTCTGATGCCAAATATAAGCAACTACACCCATCCACTAATCATGTGTTGTTAATTTCCCTTATAGAAAACTGAAAGTGGATTATTAGTCACTGCAGAAGTTCCTTAAAAGGAACCCTGGCCTTTTCTTTGTAACTTGCTCAGACCTTTAAAACTTTACAAGGAGGATCCTGTTCATGTTTACTACTTTGCAACCTTACGAATCATACATCCAAGTATAGATCTGTATTTATAAACGTTGAATCTTGCCATCCCTAGGCCAAGAATATCCAAGGTTATTTTTCTTTCCTCATTCATGTAGAAAGTAATGATTATCAGACTCAAGTTGCCTCAGCTTCCTGCTCGGTATATACACTAAAATCAGCACTGAATCAGTGTGCCATGTTTGGGTATCCTCTTAGATAACTGTTCCCATGGTAACAGGATAGTGTTAAGTGGTCCAGAAACTTCTGAAGACAATAACTGAATACTCAATACTTTAGAGTCCTTGCAATGAAGGGTGACAGCTTTGCAGAGCACCCTTTCTCCTGTGACTGAGGATGCCTACATCAGTCTTTTACTGCCATCTTAAAAACAGTAACAAAAATCTCCAGGGCTCAGAGCCCATGAGACTGTGTAAGGAGGCTGGCTAGTTAAGTGGCATGCAAGATTTCTTTTTTCTGATCCAAATGTAACAATTGTTTGTATATTTTAGAGCTATCAGGGGCAAAATTAGAGTAAGATTGTGGTTGTGTTATATGTAGAAAATGTCTTTTTTTTTTTTTTTTAATGTCTGCGTGTTAAATTAGTGCACAGTGCTGATGTTTCATGACTACAAGAAGATGGAAGTTGAAGCCTGTTCTGATAAGGTCAGTGGATGACAGCTGCATAGCAGAGTCCCAGAAGTTAGTCTATGCAATAAATGCTTTTGAAGGACACATCCAAAAGCAAATTTCCCAAGTGTGAACTTCCACATTCCTAATCTCAGTGTGAGACATAACATGCTCCCAAATGGCATCGACAAGAGGAATGAAAAGTACTCCTTTTAGAAAGGGACACTGACTTTGTAAGTCCCTGCTTTAGCAGCTTCACAGTCTCTCTGCCAGCCGACTAGGCATTTCCTGGCTTCTCTGTACTCACCATATAAAGCTAGCAGATGGTATAACTGTGAGATCCTGCCTGATATAGACCCTCTGGCAAGTGCAGACAACAATGCTGTCCGTCAGGATGCATTGCCATATACAGTGATATAACTCCCTTATTCGGCCTCCCTGTCCCTGCCGGTTGTGTCTGGTACAGTGAGAAACTACTTTTATACACAGCTGAATGTTCCTTTTGTTGTTGCTGCTCTAATAGCATAAGAGTATAATAGAAAGGAAGTTTAATGAAAGATAAGCCTGCCTTCAGAAAAATAAGTGGTCCCCTAAAGATATGTTCAGGTTATTTCGTGTATATATGTTTCTGTGTATGCATGTATGTGGACACGTGCACATGTGTGTATGGGTGTGCACAGAGAGGGTAGAGGTTAAAACTGGATATAGTCCTCAATTTCTGTCCAAGCTTTCTCACCAAACCCAGAGATGATTTTGCCCCCTCAGACCTAGGATTACAGGATCCCCCTGCCATGTCCAGCTTTTTAAATGGGTGCTAGAAATAGGAACCCAGGTTGTCATACTTTCATGGCAGGTACCTCACTGACTTAAGTCCCAACCCACAGGTTCCAGCACTCTGTTTGAGCCAGCAAAGAGCAGATTCCTGCCTCTTTATAGATCACCCCCGACACCAGTTCCTATCATTTGGTCATATATTTAATCATGGTGCCATCAAGCCCCCATTGTAAAAGAAGCCTACAAGGCTCTCAATAGAAGAGATGTTTATTCACATCCCTTGTGACTGTCAGAATTGTCTATTTCCAGAAGTCAAAATAGATGTAAATACCGTGCAGCAAGTTTCTAGGTGAAAAATTCAATGACCACATATATAAAATTCAATATAAACACCAGTTTCCACTCTGACAAATCCTAACCAATGCTTTGGTTCTTAAAATTCTGCTCTCATATATTACATGCTGGGCCAATCGAAGTTTCCTTCCCCCCAACAGACGCCACCATTTCCCCCTCAGAAAAGAACAAGCCTGGGGACATCAGCCAAACACAGGTTACCTACCCAATACTTTAAATCAGGACAATGACCTTAGAAAATCTGATGCTCTTTAATTTACCTATGCACAGAAGGGCTAACTCCTGCCATAACTAGTGCTGATATAGTCAAGATGAAGATCTCACTGAGCAAATGGTTGTGCTACAGTTAGAAAAGAGAATTGAGTTTCACAGCCTGTGAGACAGAATTGCATCAGTAAACAGGGTTCGCTCAGTTCTTCACTCCACAGACATTGGAGTTTCCCTGCTGATTTTAGCTAATGACTATTGAAAACCCCTTAACATACATTGTGAGAGACCCTGGCTCAAGAAAATAAGGCAGAGAATCAAAGCAGAGGGTGTCCGACATCTGTCTCTAGCTTCTACATGCTCACATGGGCATGCACACCTGTACACACATGCCCCCCCCATACATCCAAAGAAAGAAGAGATGCATCACTTTCTCAGATTTCTAGTTCTAGAAAGCATTAATTAGTAACTAAAGGCTCCAGGATTTGAATGTTGTTTAATATTTGGACATTAATTTCCTATTTGTATTGTAACCCACTGCTTCTAACACACCTAAAGCCTGGCACGCATAAAGAATGCAAGGCAAAAGTTGTATGTACTCCAATGTCTTGTCATAGAAGCTTTGAAATCATAGATAGACTTATACATATATATGCAACATGACTTTGCATTGTCTGAAACATTTGGCATTTTAGTCACTTAGACTAGTAAATGCCGATTTTGTCTTCACTGAAGCTAATCAGAATATCTACCAATTGAGTCAAAAAAATATCCCCTAGTTAAAATTTTAAATGTTTTCACAAAGCACTCAGAAAATTTTAATACTAATGATAAGGGGAATGGATCTGTTAAATGCTTTCTGGGCAAGCATGAGGACCTGGGTTCCATGCATAACACCATAACAGCATAACACCAAAAGCCTGGCATTGAGGCAAGCACTTTAATCCCAAAACTGGAGGGTGAAGACAGCACGGTACCTGGGGCTGCCTACCCTCATTGGTAAAGCCCAGGTAAGAGAGAGATGCTCTGTCAAAAAAAAAAATAAATAACCACAGGATCACTTCTGAGGAACAACATCTCAGATTGACTACATACATACATACACACACACACACACACACACACACACACACACACACACACACACACGTGTAATAATCTGAGCCCATAGTATATCCATGTAAATCCAGCACACTGTAGACTAAGGTGGACAGGTTATGAGTTCAAGGCCAGTTCAGGACACATAGGGAAGCCCTGCTTCAGACATATACTAATAATTGAAAGGAGCTGAACTTTCATCAAATATTCACTATTTACTACTCTAAATTAAATGAATCAAACCATAACACATACTATTCCAATTCAATAAATATAAGATACTCAACAAACTGCGTAAGTAACAGTTTGCTGAAATTGCCATCAAGTCATAGAAGAAATGCAAATCTACTATTGGAAATATCAAATATTAGCAGGGGTGATAACTTAAGAGTGTGAGGTCTCGGTTTGGGGGTCTGGGACTGAGATGGAGTTATAAGAGTTATAACATCATAAGTAGTCATCAGCATTGTAGAGGTTCTATAAACAGGTCAGGTCCACAAGGTTGCAGGTTTCAGGGAGAAAAAGCAGCCCCATGCCACACAGCTGATGAGTAGCCTATAGCATGTTTGGAGTCAAGTTGTCTCAGGTACTCGATAGCAGGGGAAAGGGGAAAGATTCAAACCTTTGGCAATGTGGGTCCATCATTCAGAATGTGGCACCTATAGCCCCTGAATACTTAGAGTGTTAGGTAAACTACTTTGGGGACAGTGAGGATTATATACTCACAATCACAGTAGAATGACTGCCATTTATTTTACACCAGCTGTAAGTGTGTGGGGGAGAGAGAGAGAGGCTGAATCATGGCCTGAGCAGCCTTAAGCAAACGTAACAGATAGGATTGTTAATTCTTGGATGTTCTCTTTGACAGACAGTTGACAGGCCAAAGGACTGGTACAAGACAATGTTTAAGCAAATTCACATGGTACACAAGCCAGGTACGTATGTTCTTCTGTGTTTTATTTTGCTTTGTTTTTTGTTTTGTTTTGTTTCATCAACTGCTTATGGGTTGAAGGATATACACTCAACTTTTGTATACACTTCCTTCACTCACCCGAAAACATCAAGACACCAGCAAAGTTGATGGCCCCTTCTTTTCAGCATGTCTCCTATTCTGCCTTTACCCCTAAATCATAGATGTGTGCCTCTGCCTTAACCATAGCTATCAAGAAGCCTCCTAAGAGGTACCCCTGGAGCTTACCAGATGTTCTAGCCTCAGCCCTCTGCACATATCTGCCTACATCCACACTGGGGCATTGTGCACTTCCAGACCCGCTATTGTTCCTGTCTGTGCATGTCTGTTTCTTACCACAAGAGTATGTAGTGGTTTCTCTTGATCCTCACTCAGTACAGTTGACAAGAGACCTTAGAAGCACTTTCTGATACAGTGGACACAGAATCTGCCTAGGGAAATGGGGACAGGGAACCAGTTTTTCATGTCTGACCAGGTCAGAGAGATACATCGCATTATAGACAAGGCAGTCACTCTGCGGAGCCCCAGAGTACAATATTTGGAAATACTAAGTGCTTTTATGTGCTAGGAAAAATATACATTGCTTTTTTTGCTATTATGTTTCTGTCATTTCTCTGACCTTCTGCTGTCTTGGTGACAAGATGGCAGAATCTGGATTATCATGTTTATGTTTCATTTTCTAGATGAGGATACAGACATGTATAATACTCCTTACACATACAACGCAGGTAGGATGGCTTTCCTCGCTTGCAATGACTAGTCACACTCCACTGTGGGGAAGAGCCCCATCCTTTGTCATACCACAACCACGCCGTGTTGTCAGTTCCTGTGATGAGGAGGATGGCTTACTCCCTTTCTCAGAGCATGCCTAACAAAAGATTGGTCCTTTCTCCTGGAAATGGGAACTAATACTGTTCTGCATCAGCCACCCCCCCCCCCCCCCCCCCCATCCCCTGTTGTTTTATTCTCAGCTTCAGGAATGTTTAACCACAGCATGAAGGACAGGGAAAAAAGAACAGACTGTGACCTGGTTACACAACAAAATAAAGATCTTTTTTATCGGCAGAAAGGGTGATTATAATTGCATAAGACCTCTCAGATATTATTCCCCAAAACAAGTCAAGCAAAGCATTTTACGACCATGCCCAGGCTTTTGCTCCAAAATGGAACCATTCATTGAAAGATGTGAGAGACTCCCTCTTGGCTAGGCCACTTCTCTGACTCAGAGATGCCAACGCTCTCAATGGAATGACTTCAGCTCCGGGCATTCCACTTGTATTTGAGTGTGCTAGTTTCTTGTGGAGTGGTCTTCATGTTCCTGTGAGAGATCCCTAAAATATGTCCCCTTTTTTCAGTTTTCCCTAAATATCACATCAGGAGGTTCTATCCAAGCTAGCCATTATGCCCTCATTTAGAGTACTCTTATCACCCTCAAAGAAAACTTCTTGAGATTCTGTCCTCCCTAAAACCTAGTGACTAGCAACCAGTCCTTTAACCGGGTGATTTTGCCACTCAGCTCCAAAGATAATTGAGAAAGAAAGTGGTTTAAAAAAAAAATCAAGCTGTTGACCTCTGAGTTAGACTGTGTATCCCATGTTATTTCATACGCCCCTCCTATCCTGGTACACCAAACTCACCTCCTTGATTCACCCCACAAGTTCAAGGCTGACTGGAGTTCACCCAGAAGCACTTCAGAGCAGGTGTCGTCTAATGTTATTTCTCATGGAACCACACGCATGCAGACCCATAAGAGAAGCAGTCAAGCACAGATAGACTTAGATTGAGACTCTGAGAGTGAGAGACTCGGAATTTCTATAACTTTTAAATATTGAAATGGGTCTGTCTCACTGGTCATAAATAAGCTGAAGTTTAGTTATGTTGCCCTGTAAGTTTTATCCTTCAGTTAGCCAACAAAACACCTATAAACACCTCATATTTTCTAATAAGCCACGGCTTTGTGTTTTGCATGCTATTCCTGCCACCCTCTTCTATTCACCAAAACTAATGCTTCAAGCCCATCTCTAGTCCCATAAGATCCATAATATATTCTCTGTCTCATCACTTCAAACAGCCTGTAATTTTTATTATGTCTTTCTCAGTTGAATTTTATTAACTGCCTCAAACACTTTTCAATCACGTGTCTTCTTGTATCAGCTTGTTCAGGAGGGTTCACACACCCCTGTCCCATGTGGGAGCTGCATCTCAAACATACAGCATGTTCTATATTTGTTGGATTGCAATTAACATATCAACTGTCTTATATATATCAGTATTACAAGGTATTGGCTACTATTTTAATTTTCCTCTGAAAGTTTACCTAAGACATTAGTTTCTGTGATTGGGAAGAAACCTTGCTGAGTATCTGTAAGTTTATTTTTTTTACTAAATAGCCTGAATTTTCATTAATTCTACAATAATGGATAATTTACTATAATCAGTACTTATGTGCAAAACAAATTGATATTTAATTAGTAAGTGATAATTCATACATTAATGTTGATAAGTTAATAAACAATGTACCACCTAATGTACATATTATGAATATGCTTGTTGATAATTTTTAAAAACCAAGGGTTATTTTGCAGAGCCCAACAACTTAATGCACCTTTTAAGTCATTTGTTTTGTTGGTTTTCTGTTTTTCAGTGGTAGGTCTGTACAACTCACCCTACAGTGCTCAGTCACACCCTGCTGCGAAGACCCAGACCTACAGACCCCTTTCCAAAAGCCACTCAGACAATGGCACAGATGCTTTTAAGGGAGCGCCCTCCTCAGGGCCTCCCCCCCATGTCCCGCCACGACCAAGAGATCAGTCCTCAACAGAAAAGTAAGGTTCCTTCTTCCCCATAATGGCTTCTCTTAGGATAAAAATTAACTCACAGTGGCACTCAGTGAAGAATCAGCCCAGTGCTATGGAGTGAATACACGTAAAGACTTATTATATTAGTCAATAGGGGGACATCATTACTGAGATCATGCTGAATGCTTTCTGGGAAGTCGTGGTCACACTCTCATAATGCTCACAGTTAAACTTGATGTATCAGGGACACAAACTAATTTTTGTTCAATAAGTGCATATGGGAAATAAAGAGGCCACAGATGTAGTTCTTAGGAAGAACATTTGTCTGTGTACTACAAACAATAAAACTTGTACATGCATGTGCACATGTACACATGCACATACACATACACATACACACACACTCACACACAAAATGCTGTGGGCCTTAGAGATGTGGCTCAAGGGTAGTAGCTTGCTCCTGAACCCCAGGTCCAGTTCCAATTCTTAGCTGAAATGGGGGAACAGTATGGTACATCAGTCATGGACTCTCAGTCTTTATAGAGATGAGGTAAAAATCCAAGATCACTCTGAGCTGCATAACTTCCAAGCCAGAATGAGGCTACACACTAATATTATGCCTCAAAATAAAACATACAAAATTAAATAAAATAACTGGAAATATTTGGCATGTCCCATTTGCTGTCCCACATTTGAGAGAGACTAAGCAGGTAATTTTTCATTTTCAACAATTTGAAATTTCATGTCTTCTAGAAACCAAGAGAAATTATTCTTAAATAAGGCATTTTTAACAAGTGTCTGTGACTCATTTCCACTGATTCTAGTTTTCATTTCTCCACTGAAATATTTAATAACCTATTGACATCCAAAGAAATTTTTATGACCACATTTCAATTGTGTTATGTTAGTAGGACTGTAGCTAACACTCCTAGTTCTTGGTAACCTTTACCAACAGCTGATTATGAGGCAAGTACTATGCTTAGCATTTTCCTTGTATTACATCATTTTATTCTGATAACAACCCAAGGGGACATATTCTCCATTACAGGGGGGAAAAAAAAACAGCTTTGAATGTTACAATAACTTGCTCTATTTGTACAGAGTCCAAGCCAAACCAAAATTCAATCTCAGATTCCCCTGAAGACAAATCCCATACTACCTTGACTGGTAATTAATAAGTAGTAATGGAAAGGGTACTTAAGGTTACTGGTTTTGATATTATTGGGGTTACTGGTTTTTATATTAGTGGGGTTTTAAGTATTTTCTATGACATATTGTCTTAGTTATATTGTTCTGTTGCTCAGACAGTAAACGGGACACAGTTTCACAAAGATATGAAAGCTGAAATGGGAAAGTGTGAGGGCTCTGCTGTAGAGTTCACTGATTACACCTAGAACTTGGTCCTCATTTTCTCTCTTGGAGCACTTCTCATTTTGTGAATAATTTCATCCCACTCCATTAAGAACCAGGATTTCCTAACTCAAAAGACCATATACTCCTTTTTCTCAAATACAAGTAAAAAACTATGTACCAGGCTGGAAGGAAAGCACTGACCCCCCCAAAAGCTTTTCTTCTGTGTGCATGCACACACATGCACATGTGCGTGCGCACACACACACACACACACACACACACACACAATCAATAAATAAACTCTGCTAAATTAGGAATTGACTGTGGGTGGTATGTCATTGGTGCTTTATGCACAGAATTTTTTTCAACATGTGGTTTGCTGTTCATTTACAGGCATGACTGGGACCCTCCAGACAGAAAGGTAGACACCAGAAAATTTCGATCCGAGCCAAGGAGTATTTTTGAATATGAGCCGGGGAAGTCATCCATTCTGCAGCATGAAAGACCCGTAAGCACTTGTCATTGATCAGAAAGCAAGCTTGCTAGCCTCCAGGTTCCCAAGTAAACCTGAATTTCACCCCCATTCTATTGTGCTCTTTGTTCTAAGTACCAACAACAGTGATAGTAATAACAGCATCTATAAATGGGTACCTACTGCAAACCAGGCTCTATAGTTTGTAATAATTCCTTTATCTTATGTAGTGTTCCCAACAACCCTATAAAGCAGATGCACAAAATTCCTGTTTTACATACCGATCAAGAGACTGAAGCAGTATTAACTGGATCCCACACAGTCACGTAGCTGGCATGTGTGGGAACCAGTTTAGCCTAGGCAAACTTTGGCTTGGTGTACTTCATCACTACTGTGCTGACTCCTCTGAGCAAGAAACCATCAGCTACTAGTCACCATCACCATAATTTGATTGTTTTGGACTATAGTATACTTAGTGGCTAACTATAATAAGTTAGTGGTACTTACCTCACTTCATTGGAAAACTGAGTTCCAAGTAACTATAGTGCAAGCCCAGTATTCTAACAAGTCTTAGGAGATGGGAAGGTCAAGACCCATGGGTGTGACCTGAGATCCAGCTACGGATAAATCTCTTCAGCCACAGAAAAAGATGAGTGGGAAGGAAGTAGTAGCTTGGAAGGAAATAAGAATGGAAGTCTTATATTTGTATCCCTCCTAAACCACCTTGTTAGAAGCCAGTGTTGTGACAAATGATATGAGAGATCATTTTGACAAGCCTTGTTAAATTACCATTTTATGGGGAGAGACTATTACCAAAAAACAAAAACAAAATAAACCAACAAACAAAAAACCCACAGGGCAAATTGGGCAAGGGTGTTTGTTTGAAAGACCAGCTAAGTGTCTTGAAGGCTCAGGCTGTAGAAAAGAGGGTGGGCTTGCTAGGTAAGAGTGACATACATCAAATGGATGTCGAGGATGTAAGAATGCATCTTCTCTCTTTTCACTCAGAGGTTATTCTTGAGAACATCCCTTTGTT
This sequence comes from Phodopus roborovskii, assembly GCF_943737965.1. Taxonomy (NCBI): domain Eukaryota; kingdom Metazoa; phylum Chordata; class Mammalia; order Rodentia; family Cricetidae; genus Phodopus; species Phodopus roborovskii. The sequence continues at coordinate 152,565 of NW_026125178.1, read as the reverse complement.
CTTTTCAGTTCTAATTTTTGAAAGTTACATAAACAGCTAGGCAATTCTGTGTGGCTCTCTTCAATTCCTAGAGAGCCCTGTCAGCATCCCCCTTACTTTATCCCCCTCACTCTCTATGAACTACATTCCTACTCATGGGGAGAAATGTCATGGCCAAGTATCCCTTCTAGACCACAACAGTCTGTTGTCTGTATCACCATAACATGTCTGTTTCCCTGATTAGTGAATCCAGTCTCCAGATAATTTTTTAAGAAGCCTATCACTCCCCAAATTTTCTCCCAACTCTTTTTTGTCCCTAGAGCAAAATCTATTAATATAATTAAAAAAAAAAACTAAAGAGTAAAACCTACCAAAATCCTGTGGTTTCACTCTCTGCATGCTACACAAAGGGCTTTCTCCCCCTTCTCATCAAACCTTGACATGATCTGTTCTTTCTTCCATGGAAACATTCTTCATCATCTCTCTTTTTGTGGAAAGTCTCTCTCTCTCTCTCTCTCTCTCTCTCTCTCTCTCTCTACACACACACACACACACACACACACACACACACACACTAAAGTACGCTTTCTTTGGGGGCTTGTTCACCCTCAGCTGTGGGTTTGTAGCTCTCCTTGCCATATACATGCAGGATATCCCATTTTGACATCCTTATGACATGCCTTTAGGTTTCTTGAAAGCAGGTACCATATCTGGCATACCTTTTATCTATCTTCCATACCTAACCCAATGCCCAGCATGTGATACCTATGTAGTAAATAACTCCTTGAGTCTCTAAGTGAATGTGAGCTGATGTTGCCTTTGCCGTAGATGGGTAAAATTGGTGAGAGATTGAATCTATCTATGAGGTCCAGTGAGTCTCCATCAAGACATAGATGGAATTCAGCAATAACTCTAGCTCAGCTTCTGAGATTCCTTGAGGTATAGCATTTCTGCCCAAACACAAATACTCAACCCCTGACAAAAAAAAGTTCACATGCATCCTTAGAAATTGGGGGACAATCTATCAATTATCATGCTTGAACAGGAAGGCAAAGAGTAAATGCATTTCTTTGAAGCTCATAAATTTAGTAAATAATCAAATAATCATAATTGAATGTTTATTTGATTATAAATCCCAATGCTGACTAAATGGGCCTAATATCTGACCCTTGAAAAGGCCTTACAATCCCCAGTTTAACTGACCTGACCCATAGGTCAGTATACAGTCATTTCCAGTGTGCAGACTCCATATGACAATCATTGCAACTCTACTGGGATACTATTAATAAAAGCATTACAGATCATCTGAATTGGATACACTTGTAGATAAGCCATGTTAATTGTTCTTATGCTTAATAAAATAAAAATCTACAAAGACATTGTTACCTTTCTTATAATAGCTGTGCTTTCATATAACAATAGCAGAAAGGAACATATATTGGATGAGGTGAAATGCATGTAAACCACCAAGAATTAAAGCATAAAAATTTGAGAAGTTTTATCTGATGGTTTGACCCATGAAGAATTATCCCATTATGCAATAGTATTTGCTATGAAAGCAAAATAAATAGAAAGCACAGCAACCCATGCCTTGAAGCTTGAAAGCCACTGAGCATTTATGAGAACAAACTCATAGGTTCTCTAGTGTGTTTAGGATAACAGAGAGTGTGTGCTCAGTGGGAAGACTGAAAAGCAGAAAGGCTCTCAGACCTCAAAAGCATTTAAAGCCTTTTAAGTTGGGTTGGGGAAACTTGAAAAATTATCCATTCTAGGGAGTCTTTTTTAAGGACAATCACACATAAGCTCTGGTTGTAGTGTATCTGAAGCACTTTGTCTCACACCAGAGATAAGGTTCTTATTAAGCAGAAGGTTGCTAGGTTTGTAAAATAGCCTGAAATAAAACAGAATGTCCATCAGCTCTCTTCTGCCAATTACATTGGGAGGTAGCTGTCGTCTAGTGGATTCCTAAGTGTTCATCCTTGCAGGGGACGAAAAGGAGTTGCCCTGATGTGAGGTAATGAAGTAGTGACAATGTTAGGACACATATGCTGCAGTTATCTGGCTGCATATGTGTCAGTAACCATCACAGTGTTTCTGTGTTCTTCAGCAGTAGCTCCGGATTGCCACAGAACACATTTGATTGCAACTAAAGGAACTCAATCGATCAACCACAGCAAAGAGACAGTTGTACCATGTCCTTTAATTTTTTGGATGGGGGTGTCTATTAGTTGAGAGTGATTTTGCTGATTGTTTTATATTCTTTTGAGACGAAATCTTGCTATGTAGCCCAGGCTGATTTCAAACTCACCATCCTCTTGCCCCTCCCTCCTGAGTGCCTGCAAATGCAAGTGTGTGCCACCACACCCAGCCTATAAAACAAAGGCTCTACTCAAGTGTATACCACTCACTGCATTCGAGAATTACGGAGGATGACTTGTCACTGTTTGCACAGGTTCTAGCAAGTTGCTCATTGTGAGTGTAGACAGAATCTTTGTTAAACAGCAGGATTTAATAAACTTTTATTTCTATGTAAATATAGTTATAAATAAATATTTATAAATGCATTTAATAATGGGAAATTGCTATTTTTAGATTTATAGCAGAATGATAGAATCTGGGGAAAGGAAGCCTATATTTTATTATAGAAATGTATTTCTACAAAGGAGAATGTAGTCTATCCATTTGTTACAGATTTGCTTTAAGTCCAAGTTGAGGTGAAGCTAAATAGCTTGTTTTCCTATTTGTTTAGCAGATTTGCTGCCCTCTACTGTTCATAACATATACAAAGATAGAAAATATCAAGTATGCTCTAGGAGAAGGAAAAGTAAAAACAAGCACATGTAAGACCTATCACCAATGAAGCAACAAGAGCAAAGGCAAGAACTTCATATCCAATCCTAGGGTAAAGGCATAACCAAGATTGCTGTTGAGCCATCCTGAGCTGGGCGTGGTCAATGCTACAGGTGGGGTCAGGGTGGATATCTCACTACAATAGAGTTTTCAAGCCCCTCCCACCTCCAAAGTTTCTAGCTTTCCCTAGCAAAATAAAACACTGTAGCTGAAAATCGAGGTTTTAAAATTAAGAGTTCATAGTCACTAAGTGCACAGCATCAGGAACTACAGAGCTTGGGAGATCATAGGTCTCTTCCTGTGAAGAAAATGGTAATCCTCCAAATAGAGCAAAGTTACTGGTAAATTCTCTCTAATGTTAACCATTCAAAGACAAAGTCTCCAGCAAAGTTACATCATGGAAGTAATTACACACTGCAGCTGACATCATCTAAATAATGGAGAAAAGTAACACTTTATCACTAACAAAATCTTAACACTCAGAGATCAAAATTTTTAATTCAATGGAACACAGTTACTATTAATTCTATTTTTTTTTAATCAATGGGAATAGGTTACTGGAAGATGTTCTTTCTACAGACTACACTGTTAAATGGAAAACAAAAGTAATACTGACATAAATTGGGGCAAATATCTCAAGAGTTTCTGCAGTATTTTCTCATTCTATTAGAATAGCTTAATTATATTTGTGGTAAATAAATAAATAAATAACCTCATAACCAAAAGTAAAATAATACTAAAAGGACAGTTTCAGTTCTTGACCAACACTGTAGTATTTTTTGTACACTTCATGTGCCCCTCCAGATACCCACTTTAGGATGTTATCACCCACCATACAAGAGTGTTATTCACTCAGCATCAGTCCCAAGCAGATCCAGGGTTCCTCTGCAGTCTTTGTCATCACTATCCTACATACAATAAGCTTGACCTCTGCACTATTTTTGCTATGATGCCTCAAATTTTTCTATCATTGTGTGTAGTTACTATAATATCACCTTCTTCTACCATAAAAAAATATATTAAAATAAAACTATTCCCATGACCTTTTCAGTGGTATAATGTGTCATTCACTACAGGCCAAGTGGCACTAACAAAACAATGTTAGAACAATGTTAGAACAATGAAACACTACAATAAGTTCATGATAAAATGGTGGTCTATTAGGGAATGTGGAATATTTCAATGTCCCCAGCATTATAGGGTTATAGAGCTCTACTCAGTAGGAATCTTTGAGATCTGTAAGAAGTCTAAGAAAACAATGAGATTGGATAGTGGGTGTTCAGTAGACCTCCTAATATGGTAGTGTGGGCATCAGAGCTTTTCTCTTGGCTAGAGCAAGTGGATTTTAGGGAACAAAATAACTTTCTTAGAATTTTTCTCACTTAATATATTGTACCAAGCAACTATACACATTTAATTAGGGACGTGTGGTTTAGCAAAGAAGTATCTATGCACATATATGGTACTTCAAGCGTTATTTTTATAGACAAGCAACCAGCATGACACCCTCTAGCTGGGTATGTATTGTAAAAAGGCATTAAGGATATCATTGGGTTAAAGAAGGGCTTTATGTCTATGTTCTATTGCTAAAGTAATTGTATTTGTTTTTTCTCAACTGTTTATGTTTACACCCCTAGCATTTCTATCTTAAACACAACATTCATAAACCACCTGAGATACAAGTCAATTATACTCCATACCCTTTCCTCCCCTCCCCTCACCTACTGTGAAAAGCCTGATTCTCCCACACCCTCCTTTAGCTCCAAGTCAGCATGAGGAGACTGAATCACAGAATGGGATGTTTCTTCAATTATGGAGAAGCTTGTGACTTTGAGATATTTGCTGTGGTGGGCCATTTTTTAAGGAATCTGATCTCCATGGTCAGCCCAGCCACAGCATAGCCTCTTCCTGAAACTGTTAGTCTCCAGGACTAATGACAGCTGGTATCCTCCAGGTTCCACGGAGAATCCTTGTCTAACGAACCAGTATTTCCTCACCCCCTTTCTCTTACAGCCCCCTCTCCCAACAACTCCAACACCTGTTCCCAAGGAACCCAGTCGGAAGCCTGTCTCAGTGTCACCCTCAACAGATGGCCTGCGTAGCCCTTCCCCTCCACCCCGGAGCTGTGTCCCCACAGCACCCCGTCAGAGTCCGAGTGCCCCAGCTCTCTCTCCCACCCGGGTGAGCTCCTTCCTTCTTCACCTCCTCTCATGCTGTGGGGAAGCAGAGCTCAGCCTTTGTTCCGAGGCTGAGACGTGGTCAGATCCCTTCTCTGCTGGGGTTCTTCCTGCTCCTAGATCCCGACCTTTCTCCCAGGCACCCTCATCTCCACCATTCCATGTCTCTAACCCTCCCCATGTACAATGTCTGCATCTTGCAGACCACTGTTGCTGCTGACAATTGTCAGTGACTTTAGGGACAGCAGACTGGCCAATCCAGGAAAGCCCCCTTAGTACCTCGTTTGGACCTATCTTCACGGTCACTACCAGGATACTTCCCCTAGTTATGCAACAGGCTAAAGAATTAGCTATGGTGGCAACAGAGACCCCAACAATGCCACGGACCCTCATTTTCATATCCTCATTTTGCTCATTGTACTTTACTTTCTCCATTCTGTCCTGCTGAGGTTTGTTGGATGAGTGTGTGAGGTTTGTGGATGCGTGTGTGTTTTCATACCACATGGTGTTTTTCCTCACTTCGCTCAGTGTGCCTTTTCCTTCCCTTTTCCTTCACATCTGCTCTAGACTGGTCGCATAAATCCAGATGACATAGATTTAGAAAATGAGCCCTGGTATAAATTCTTTTCAGAACTGGAATTTGGACGTCCGGTAAGTGAGGCTAGACAATTACTATAAGACAAATAAATAGGAGGATGTTGTTTGATGTCAAAAACATAATCATGCCAGGAGGGAGACGTGTCATGTCAAGAACAAAAGCTGGATGAATAAAATATCCATGCTCCGGCTTTGTGCAAATTCACTCTTGTATCAAATGCCTAAATGTGTTCTTTCACTTCCCATGTGTTTTCTCCTAATCATGCACTAGAAGCACATCTAATTCATTGCATATCTATCATGTTGAGTTAGTTTAGGGCAAAGCTGTATTTTGTACAACACATTTTGGTGTAGTTTAACAGTAACAAGTACCTTGCCTTCTTCAAGAATGACTTGCCAGCTCCAATAACAAAAAAAAAAAAAAAAAAAAAAAAAAAAGGACGAAAAAGGTCAAGGAATTTGCCCAAATCTAGGCCTTTTGTACAACAAAATCTTTGGGCAGTTTCCTCTAAAAGTACCGTCAGAACATTCCCACTATAAATATCCCCACTATAAAATGATTCTTTGAATAGAAGAGATGTAACAAAAGGAAAGAATTTAAAAGCCCTGTGGACCTTGATTTATAGTGTTGATCATGAGCCACCAAAAGATCTCTTATCTCCAGATTCCCATGTTCAAAGCCCCCAGTTTGACCCTCATGGGGTCTGATCTGTTTGGGACAGGTCAACTCAGGTTTCATGCAACTTCCTTTAATCATTCGATCTCTATTGAGGAATTGTTTGTGGGTTTCATGTTTTCTGAAACATGCATGTTTTTACAACCCCTAAACTGTTGAACAGCATATCATTTACACTGCCCAACAATTTTATAAGAACCCAGAATCTGTTCTTTCTCCACGTCACTTAAGAATTTATAAATATGCCGATTACATATTCCTTACTGGATGGCTATGAGAGCCCTTTTTATGCATTAAAATGCACTCTTGGTTAACCTCATTGTATGTTTTATTGAACTAAATCAAATGTGACTGTAAGTGAATATAAAACAAAATTTCCTGGCATTTCTATTACCTAATAAGAGGATTGTTTCCTCCTATTTTTTTCTGGTATCTCCTCTTATTAAAATGTATTTTATTTATTGGGAAAATGCTCTCTTGTTTTGCTTTGTGTTTGCTATTATTGGGGAAAGTTTCTAGAGACTGTACCGATTTTCTGTGTTGAACCCAAATTATCATCACTTTCTGCCATCCTCCTCAGCCACACAAGGACACTCACCTGCATGTTCTCGCTTATTTCTCTGATGTCCATGCAATCTACTGTGGCCAAAGACCAGGAGTGCTAATTTGGATCTGACAGATTAAGTTTACAAATCTACTAATTGAACACAAGCAGCTTTTCACAGTGCTGGGGAATGTTTACAAGCATTGCACTCTTCCTCCTAGGCTGCCATTTTGCTCCATTCACGTGGCTCTTTATATGTATGTGATTCTCTATCAGCACTCGATTTCTAACCATTGTCACCTTTCCCACATGGTCATTCCTCGCTGCCATTGACTCTCCTCCATCCATCCCATCTCTCCACTTCTGCTTATGTGGTGTATCTACCCCCAGCCTCCTAAAAAGGCTCTGGACTATGTTCGAGATCCTTCTTCCGGTGTTTCCAATGAGGTAAAGACAAATTCTTCTCTCCTTCCAGATTTCCCCTCCATTACTATCAGCCTGAACATGCGTGTTTTTTAACAGTTTCCTGTTGTTCCGGTTGGTTTTGGAAACTCTTTGTATCACTGTGTTGCATGTAGCAGCATTCCTAGACACTGTGAAGGGGTTGGCTGTTTCTGAATTCCAGGTGATAGATTTTTTTCCAACTGTTATTTCCAGCTAAAATATTCAGTAGCATAAAAGACCCAACTCTTGAACTTGAGCATGTATTGACTGCCTGTTTTCATAAACTGGGAAAGGTACTACTGAAAGTCTTCTAGAAAACAATCTAGGAGGTGCAGACTCAAAAGTTGAGGTTCTTGAGCCATGGAGATGGCTCATTAGGGAAAAGTATTTGCTGTGAAAGCCCAATGGCCTGACTTCCACCCTGGAACCTGCCCATTGTGCATGAAGAGAGCATGCTCTCATGTGCTGTGGCAAAAGTGCTATACCCATACAGACAGAATAACATGGTTTTTTAAAAACTAAGTTTTGATTCTTATATAATCAGAAACATATTCCTTATATTTTTCTAAATGTTGCTAATCTTTTGCTTTACTAAATGCTAGTGGATTTTACTATCAGTCAAGAATAGAGATAACAAATACCTGGCATGGGTGTTCCAGTTTCCCAGTTCCACAGGCACCACTAACTCTTGGAATTGTAATTCAGGCAGCCACTAGAGCAGATAGTCACTGCTATGTGCAGTAAGACTCAGTTGAAGTCTCTGCTGACAAAAGCTTATGGATGGGACTGGAGAGATGACTCAGTGGTTGAAGAGCACTAGCTACTTACTCTTAGAGAGCATGGCTTTGGTTCTCAGCACCTACAGGGCAGCTCACAAACATCCACAACGCCATTTGTAACACCCTCTTCTGGGGTCTACCAGCACCAGTCCTACACATAGTTCACAAGAGGCATGCATGCAAGCAAAACATGCATGAACTAAAACTAAGTAAACCTTTTAAAAATAATAATAATAATGCTTATGAAAATCAGCCAAATAGCTGGGTGAAGAGTTTATGTCAGGCCATGAAAATTTTAACCTGGATAAGGAAAAAAGTATATGAAAAGGAACAGAAAGGACTCTTAAGTCAAACTTTGCCCTCTACAAAGAAGCCAGAAGGTTATTTTGAGAAGCACTTAGAAGACACAATAGATATGTCACTGCTATGTTAACTGTCAGGCAGATAAAAGCCTCCTGTAGGCACACTGCAAAGAAGCCAGGCAGGAGAGCAGCACACAGAGTCAACCAATTTTGTCACAGTAGTTGCTGTGTACTTTTAAGTGAACACAGCACTGAATAAATATCTTACTTTCGTTGTAAAAGCCTCATTCAAGCTATGTGCAAGATATGAGCCAAGAACTCATGCTAAGGACACACAATGTCCTGACAGATTGCAGGCATGAAGTTTGAAGAGTAAATACTCAAATTTCCAAAGATTTAATCTGTAACTCCAAGTTATAGATCATCTAATAACCATCTATCATGGTATGAGTTAAAAGACTGAAAAAAATTTTATCAAATAAAAAGTAAAATCTAGAAATCAGAAACTTTTTGAAGTGTTGAATTCAGTAATTTTTCAAGACTCATATTTTGTAGGCAAGCCTGCTCTCTAAAGAGAATTAAATAAAATAATTCTACTCTGTAGGTTGTATCATTGCAGCATATGGACAACCTAGAATATATTTTGAAATTCAATTCAATCAAATATTTTTCTTGTGTCTCCACACCAAAACTATGTTACTGTATTGATGAACTTTGGCTAGATTTATAATCCATTGGGGAGAGAGATATACTTATCATATATGGCTACTATTGTTTTGTTGTTGTTGTTTTGTTTTTGGGGGTCTTTTTGTTTTTTGTTTTTTGTTTTTTTGAGATAGGGTTTCTCTTTGCAGCCCTGGTTGTCCTGAAACTATCTCTGTAGAGCAGGCTGGACTCAAACTCAGAGACCTACCTGCCTCTGCCTCCTGAGTGCTGGTATCAAAGGCATGTACCACCACCACCTGGCTCCATTTTTTTTTAAATTCAGTGTTATACTGATGTGTTAAGATAAATGAATCAACATTTTATAAATATTCCCCAGGTATTTTGATCAGATATTTCTGGAACTTTTTTAAAAGTAGTTGGCTCATTAATTTTGAAACAGAACTTAGAAAATATATTCAACTCATTGGATTTCTAGTTACAAAAAATGAAGAGAATAACTTTAAGGAATATATCTATAGTGGCCTACTAAGATGGCTATCAAGAGAATAAATCACTAATTTCTCAGCCTTTGTTTCAAAACTATTTCCTTTATACCACACTTTCCCCCCTCATCCCTGATAGATGCTTTTAGAGCTTGGCTCTTCTAGAAACTATTTTTTTTTTCTTGATAATTTTTTTATGTAAACTTGAAACCAACTTGTTTTACATGTCAATCCCAGTTCCTGTATCCTCCCGTCCTCCCCTGTTCCCTCCACCAATCTCCATCCCATCCCCTTTCTGCTCCCCAGGGAGGGAAACTATTTTTTTATCACTGAGTTTTGGGGAAAAATTTAATTTAATGCACTTTTTACATTATGGTAGTGGCCAAAATACTACATTTAAAAAGCAGTTTGATAGCAATTTAACTGTATGTCCTTATCTTTGGGGACTGAGAGGCATGAGTGACTTTAATAGTATAGTTAACAAAGGTGTTTGTGAGAAGATAGCCTTTCAGAGTGTAAGAGAATATAGTCCCATAAGATATTTTGATCCTACCTTTAATAACATTTCTACTAAAAACTAATTGTTAGGTAATACCTAAGCCATCATTGATCAAATACCTGGTTTTTGTCAAACATATGTTACAAATGACATATTTTCAAATCAAATTTAACTAAACATTTGTCTGCAAATGTCATAATGAAACCTACACTTTTCTAGCTTGAAATAAAATCTAAAACACAGTTAAGAACTTGTTTGCAAAAAGTTTAACCAATAGTTTCTTAGCAGAAAGAATGAGTTAATGTCTGCCTGTCCTTTAAATGACCTTCTACTGTGTTAAAATAGTGATCAGATGCAAATGGTGAGCACATTGTGTTTGGTAAAATGGACTAGTGCTTTCCTTGGAACTCCTTTTTTCTCCATTTTAGTGTCATAATTATTGTACAAGGTTTTGCTTTAATTATTAGTCTAATTTTTATTATTACCTTATAATTGACAACTGAAGTTCTTCTTATGAGACAGAAAATCAAAGTATGGTTTTTAGGTCAGCAAGATGACTCAGTTGTGACCTGAGTTTGATATCAGAACTCATATTGTATAAGGAGAGAATTGACCCCTTACATTTTGACCTACACACACACACACACACACACACACACACACACACACACACTTATGTGGATTATGAGAAACAAGACAAGGAAGAGTAATCACAGTTTGTCCTAACTCAGAAACATACTTCATCAATTCTCATACAGTATTTTATTTCATATTGCAACATTACCCAAGCTTATCATAACTGAGAGTTCATATTTCTGATCTTATTAGGGGTATTCTGAGAGCATCCTCAATCTGACACTTTCGGTTGTCAGGTTGTCCCATAAAACCCCATGACCCACAGGTAGTGACACTCTGAGGCTCTCTATCACTTCTGTAAACATGTAGAATTACCTAATATTATTTTACTCATTTTTCTTTCTTCATTACTATGTTTTCCTTACTTTCTAGTATCCAATACAGAAAAATGCAAATAATTATGTAAGTTTATCATCATAGTAATTTTCTACTCTCATATCTGTTGACATGGGAATATAAGAATTTTCTAAGAAGTACAAGTATTAAATATGCTTTTCCTGTCCAAAGAACATTTTCATGTCAATAAATCCTTTGTTTTACTATGGGTAAAATTCCATTCTCAATCAGTAATATGGAATTAAAGCAAAATATTATGCATGAAGCTTGTCAGGCTGATCTATATACAATTCATAAAGTTATAATCTAGTGTTTAATTGGGAAACTGATCGTATTTACCAGTTAATCAAAAAGAATAGTAGAAATCAGTTGTAAAGAGAGATGGTCATTTCATCTAAGCAGGCTTTTAATATACTGATTAAAAAATTCTCTATATAGGAACTTACGATAAAATTCATCAACTCTTGCCTTTATGGTTGACCATTTTAGGCCTTTGCATAAATATTTCAAAATAACTTTTATTTTTTTCAACAAACCAAAGTTCATCTCTGATGATAAATTGAGCAATATACATGACCAAAGTCAAAATATTTTCACTGGGAATAGGTTTGCTGTGAGTATGGAGATCACAACATGCTGCTTCTACCTTGCAATGTCCCCTCAGAAACTCAATACCTCCTCTCTCTTGTAATGTAGATATTTCAGCAAGTGTCTCAGAAACAGCCATGTACAATAAAAACTTTATCTACTGCTTTTGCGTGGCATCGGTTTTAGTATGTTCATAATGAGATGTGTAAAGCATACCATTTAAAGGAGTATATCTTGATTCATTCATTTTAAACTAATTCTGAACTTAAATGGCTCAGCATTTATAACTCTGTGTCTGGCTCAAGCCCCACATAATTTGGGTTTATTTTTAATCAAATTCTGTGTATTTTATGAAAATAATATGTGTGTTTATAGAGCAAGGACATTCAAGTTCCACTTATATGCTATATTTTTAGGATAACATCTGCTAATAAAAATGAAATTATAAAGAACTTCATGTTTTATAAGGATTTAATGATAACTGCAAATATTTTCTTGCAAATAAAGCCAGTTCTTCATGTAGAAAGCTCCTATTTACCTCAACAGCTATTGAGTGCCTGAAATTAATGCAGAAGTTAACTTTACTCATTCATCCAGTCAGTGTTCCTCATGATAATGTTACTGGTTATGTCCTCTTCCTCCTCCTCCTCCTCCTCCTCTTCCTCCTCCTCTTCCTTTTCCTCCTCCTCTTCCTCTTCCTCCTCCTCTTCCTCTTCCTCCTCTTCCTCTTCCTCCTCCTCTTCCTCTTCCTCCTCCTCTTCCTCTTCCTCCTCCTCCTCTTCCTCCTCCTCCGCCTCTTCCTCCTCCTCCTCTTCCTCCTCCTTCTCCTCTCCCTCCTCCTCCTCCTGATGAAATGAATGTCTTGCTTGTGTTATATCACAGAATGCAGTGTATTTTGTTAAGAGGAAATTCAAAGATGTTATCTTTTTTGGAAAGACATGTTTTGTAAGAATAAATTATTCTTTCGATTGCCATATTTAGATTCTAAATTTTAGAGTACCCTTTTTAGAATGCAAAACTCATGGTGAGAAATAAATGAAAATTGTTATTGTAACTCTTTTCATGAGACTGCTGCCCTATCTTAACAGGCCTCCATCTATCAGTCCACTATTGACAGAAGCCTGGAAAGACCCAGTAGGTAAGGATCTCATGACATTACCCTAACAAAATACTCTATTCCAGTAGTTGCTTCCCCAATAGTAATCTTTCTTAGTGAAATACTGATGAAGATCATTATCTCGTGTTCTTATTTTAAGTACCAGACCTCATGCTTGATTTATATGTTTGCATATCATTTTATATGATCACATCCAAGAGTTATTAAAACTCCACAATGTAATCCTTCACAAGGGTCGGTTCTGCCCACTGCTGCCTTTGCCTCTTGTCTTCCAGTGAGGGTTGAAAATAACTAATTCTCAATGTTGCTTTAGAAACCCTTTATAAATTAGAAACTACTGCTATGTACTTAAACTTTGATCACACAAATTGTTTTCACTACATTTTGAGGCATCCCACATCCATAAACATATTCAACCCATTGACTACACCATGTGTTAAAAACTAGTCACCAACTTATCTTTGAAGACACTAATGTTTAAGCTCAGTAGCAGACTGAAACAAGTTAACTTGTCACCACTAGTCATAACTGTCCCCAGAGTCAACCAATGTGAGCTCTGATCATACCTTTTAAATATCATACTTAATTGAAACAATCACCAAAATTCAGATGTAGTTCAATAGAAATTAATATTGCACAGTGTCATCATAGTTGTACATAATGAAAGTGACTTGGAGGACAGTATGTAGCATGTATCCAATTGTTTGATTTTTTTAAAATGGTACCCTACTCAAATATATGATCAAAAAAATCTCCCTTTCTTTATAAACTACCATCATATTCTACAATTGTATAAAGGAAATTTTTGACAGTTTATTTGCTGACTAGATTTTTAATCACTCATGATTTAAATATTGGAATTCTGGTTTAAGGTTCTTCTGAACACATTAGGAAAGCAGAAGATAATCCTTTAGGTAGAAGAGACATTTTGCTAGATGGCTTTTTTCACATGGTCCTTCTATTTTAACACTTCTTTCTAGATAGAATTATGTTGCCAGAATTCTTTATACACAAAACAAAATATATATGAAACAAATAGGAATCATAACACTTAGTTGCCAAGAACAATAAGTTCACTGCAGGGAAATTTTTGCTTTAAAGGGTGATTATAAACACAGAGAGGGAGAAAGAGAGAGAGACAGAGAGAGAGACAGAGACAGAGACAGAGAAAGGAGAGAGAGAGGGGAAAAAGGGGAGAGAGAGAGAGTAGCAATCTACATATGAATGTTTAAAACAGTTTTTTTCCAAAATTTCCAAGTCCTAGAGTCCATTAAGATGTTATTTCTTAGGTAAATAACATCTATATAATCAAATGTGATTCATCAATAAGAAATAAGCTATAAAGTCACAAAAAAGACATGGAAAAAGGTGGAGACATAGTACACTTGAGAGAATGTTTATCAAGGATGCATGAAACCTGCTTCAGTCCCCAATGCCGCATTAAAAACTAGGCATGGTGCTAGAGGCCTGTCACCTCAGCACTTGGTAGGTACAGACAGACAATCAGAAAGGCAAAGTCATCCTTGGCTACATAGTTAGTTTGAAGCCATCCTGGATTGCATGTTTAGATTATTGTATGTATTTTTTGCCTCAGTGCATGTATGTATACCAGGTGCATGTAGGTGTCTGTGAATGCAGGAAGGGGGCGTTAGATCCCATGGAACTGGAATTCCATATAGTTGTGACAAAATGTATAAATACTTGCCAAGTCATCTCTCCAGCCCCACAAAATCATGTCTTTTTTAAACTCATGGATAAAAAGGCACATTACAAATGGAAGAAACAAATCTGAAAAGATTACATATTGTCTGATCTCAACTGTGTAACATTTGGAGATGGTGGATCATAGAGACAAGATCAATGGTTTTTACAAAACACAAAGACAAAGAGAAAACTGAGGAAATAGTATTCAAGGAATCTTTAGTAGGAACAGAAGTATTCTACAAGGCATGTTCATGATGGATGCATTTACAAACCCCTAAAGTATGTCACAGATAGCATGAACCCTATATATAAAAGACAGATTTTGAGACATGGCATATGCAGATAGGGTCATTAGCTGTTACTCATGTCGATAGAAGATGTCAAGAAAAAGATGCTCAAAAAGAAAGAAGTGGGCATAGAAGAGTTCTCTGCTCAATTGTCTGTTGATCTCTGTGGAAGACATGTTCTAAGACTCGCCAAGGATACCAAAATTTACTGACTCAGAAGTGTCATAAAAATGGCACAATACTTACGTGGGCAGACAATGGTGGTACACACCTACAACCACAACACTGAGGAGGCAGAGGCAGGCTGATCTGTGAGTTCGAGGCCAGCTTAGCCTACAAAGTGAGTTCCAGGACAGCCAACACTACACAGAGAAACCCTGTCTCAAAAAAAAATTACATATAACCTACCTTCTATATACTCTGAAATATGTACAATGCCTCATGAAACACAAATGCTATTTTTAAAAAAACTAAGTTGTTGGGACTAGATAAAGGGCTCTGTGTTTAAGAGCAGTTGCTGCCCCAGATTCAGTTCTCAGCTCCCACATGACAGCTCACAACCATCTGTAACTGTAGTTCCAGGGGATCCTATGCCCTCTTCTGTCCTCCATGCATACCAGGCACTAGGTATGATACATAGACATATATGCAGGCAAAACACTCATACATATAGATAAAAATGTATAAATGTTACATACATAAGTGGTTATTATAATGGATCACATAGGGAGTAAAAACACAAGTTTGTATGTGTTCACCAGCGATTCAGTTCTTAATAATTCCAGCCACAGTTGGTTGAACCTACAGTCCAGTCAGATATTCTGCAACTTGAAACTTTCCTTTAAAAATGAAGACAGCACCCCTTACCAGCAGGAAGTAGTTTGGAAAGAACGACGCCCAAATTCCCAAATATTGTGTATAAATGTTTGTTTTCATTTAATTGGACTTTGTTATATAAAATTAAATAAAAAAAAATAAAATGAATCCAATACATATTTTAAAGATGAGTCTAAAGAAAGAATTTGAATGTGAAGGAATGAATTTCTCTCCATGCAACTTTGTGGGTAGGTTAGGCATTACACCTTTATCTAATGTATCATCAGTTTTCTCGCACACTTGTTGACCTCTTCCAATCCCCATCAAAGTGACACTGATTCCCCCTGTCAGTTCTGCAAGCATGGCTGGTGACTTTAGGAAACGGAGGAAGAGTGAACCTGCAGTGGGCCCACCCAGAGGCTTGGGTGATCAGAGTATGAACAGGACCAGCCCGGGGCGAGCAGACCTCCAAGGATCAAGTTCCACATTGACGAAGTCTTTCATTAGCTCTTCTCCTTCCTCTCCATCAAGAGCCCAAGGTGAGCCACAATAAATGAACAAAGCATGTTAATTCACAATTTAGCCCAGAGTATGGGGGAGGGCCCATGATCTTGACTTATGTTTGTTTTACTTATAGTGTCCTGAAGCAAATACCATTGCCCAGCAAAGCCATTGCTACCTAATCCAATTTAAACTGTCAAGCCATTTGAATGTCTTAAAGTACTCAAGCTTGTTACTATTTTCTCAAAATATATTGAATTGTGTTTTTTCTAAAAAAAACTCAAAGTATTAAATAATTTATTGTCATTTTTATAGAAATGCATTTATAGGCCTTTACATAAGCAAATTTTCTAATGTTATTATAGATAAGTAATTAAATTTGTAGAATAAGAATTATTAATAGCAACAGAAAAATATTGCTTAAAACATGCAATGGGGTACTTTAAATTCTGGATTAGAAAGTAATTTATTTAAGACATGCCTTTAGTCATTTGCTCCATTTTGTTCAACCTTTATTTGTATGGTAGAGTATCACATTCTACCATGCAACACAGTGGTCCACGATGGTTTACAGTAAATAAATACTGGCTTAAAGCCACAAATACAACATTTAGAAATGAGGGGCCTTGGTGAGATGACTCAGTGTGGAAAGGCCCTTGCCACCAAGTTGGTCAACTTGAGTGTAATCACCAGGACTCATATAGTAAAGAAAGAACATACACCCACAAGTTGTCTTTTGACCTCTACTTAAATGTACACATACACGAGAAAAAGAAGGAAGGAGGAAAAGAAGTGAAGGAAGAAAGGAAGTGAAGGATGGCCTTCTCTTCTTTGGAAATGCAGTAACCTAAACATTGAAGGGGCAGAGTTGCTTATTTGGGTCTCAGGTCCACTACTTGGGTCTTTTTATTTTTCTCTTGACCCATGATCTACTGAGTCAGTAGCATGTCAAATTTGGGGCCCCGCAATCTCCTCCAGTCTTTGAGAGTTAAGATAGAAGAGAATGGGTTTCAAAGCATGTAAAGAAAATTAGAACAGAAGTGTCCATGGAGTGGGACAGTGGAGTGCACCTAACAACTGTATGCCCTGACACTGTTGCCACACAGTGCTAAATGGAAGCAGTGGGTGGTGTGAAAAAGACAGACTGCTTATGATGACTGTTTATGGTCTCTGTGTAGGTGGATGGCTGCACCATCTAAGATCTAACTAGCTCTCAGAAAGTAATTTCCTCATTAACTAACATGCCTTCATCATATCATATCTAAGAAAGAAGTCAGTCATGAAATGCCATGGATTCATCATTCTTGGGTACAACCCAAAATGTAAAAGATCCTGATAAATTTAACTATTTTTTTCTTACCATGAAGAGTTAAGTCAAGTTCCTTTCCCAAGTATTGCACATCAACTGAATGAATTGCCCAATTTTTGGAGAATTCAGGAGAGGATGTAATTCATAAATTATTAATAGAGATAGCTATGCTGTTAGCCTGATAGGTTAGAGTTGTGGTTTGGGCATGTCTTGTTGCTCAAACAACCACCAAATTATGCAGTAAGAATATGTTAGCTACACCAAGTATATTTCGTGTGTGGTTTGGTTTACTGTAGTATCTGCAAAGTTGCACTGAAAAACATTATGTTTTAGCATCAGGCATTCCTCTTTAATTGAAGCTATGTGTGTGAAGGTGCCTAGATTAAGCCACACTAACTGCCTTCTCTTTGCTGTACTAATACTGACATGCTCTCCTCTCTTTGTGAACCTTTTAACTTCTCCAAATGTCTCTCTCCTGCCATGCTGCTCTGGATTGAAAGGTGGGGATGATAGCAAAATATGCCCAACCCTTTGTAGTTACTCGGGGCTCAATGGCACCCCCTCTAGTGAGTTAGAATACTGTAGCGCCTATAGACAGCATTTGGATGTCCCCCGGGACTCTCAAAGGGCCATCACCTTCAAGAATGGATGGCAAATGGCCCGGCAAAATGCGGAGATCTGGAGCAGCACTGAAGAGACTGTGTCCCCAAAAATCAAATCACGTAGCTGTGATGACCTCCTGAATGATGATTGCGACAGCTTCCCAGACCCTAA
The DNA here is from genome assembly GCF_943737965.1 of Phodopus roborovskii. NCBI lineage: Eukaryota > Metazoa > Chordata > Mammalia > Rodentia > Cricetidae > Phodopus > Phodopus roborovskii. The sequence continues at coordinate 134,502 of NW_026125178.1, read as the reverse complement.
AGCCAAGTCAGAAAGTATGGGTTCTCTGTTATGTGAAGAAGACTCCAAAGAGGGCTGCCCCATGATGTGGACTTCCCCCTACATCCAGGAAGTGTGTGGTAACAGCAGATCTAGAATCAAACACAGGTCAGCCCATAATGCCCCAGGCTTCCTCAAAATGTACAAGAAAATGCATCGCATCAACCGCAAGGATTTGATGAATTCAGAGGTAATTTGCTCTGTGAAGTCCAGGATACTGCAGTATGAAAAGGAACAGCAGCACAGGGGTCTGCTCCACGGATGGAGCCAGTCTTCCACCGAGGAGGTGCCCAGGGACATGGTGCCCACCCGCATTTCAGAATTTGAAAAGCTGATACAGAAGTCCAAGTCCATGCCCAATCTAGGGGATGAGATGTTGTCTCCTGTAACCCTAGAACCCCAACAAAATGGTCTGTGTCCTAAGAGGCGGTTTTCTATTGAGTCTCTGCTAGAGGAAGAAACTCAGGGTAGACAACCTTCTCAGGGTCAGCGAAGCTGCAAATCTAAAACCCTGGTGCCCATCCACATCGAAGTCACAAGCGATGAGCATCCCAGAACACACATAGAGTTTTCCGACAGTGACCAAGATGGAGTTGTGTCTGACCACAGTGACTATGTTCATGTAGAAGGGTCATCCTTTTGCAGTGAAAGTGATTTTGATCATTTTTCATTCACATCCTCTGAAAGCTTCTATGGCTCCAGCCACCACCACCACCACCATCATCGGCACCTCATCAGTTCCTGCAAAGGCCGATGCCCAGCCTCTTACACTCGATTTACCACCATGTTAAAACATGAAAGAGCTAAACATGAAAACATTGACCAACCCAGAAGGCAAGAAATGGACCCCAGCCTATCTAAACTTGCATTTCTAGTCAGCCCCGTGCCTTTCCGGAGGAAAAAGAATGTGACTCCCAAAAAACAGACTGAACAGGCCAAATGCAAAGCCTCTGTAGTTGAGGCTCTGGACTCTGCCCTCAAAGACATCTGTGACCAAATAAAGGCTGAAAAAAGGAGGGGAAGCCTACCAGACAACAGTATATTGCATAGGCTTATCAGTGAACTGTTGCCAGAGATCCCTGAAAGGAATTCATCCCTTAATGCTCTGAGAAGGAGCCCCATGCACCAGCCTTTCCACCCACTGCCTCAAGATGGTGCTATTCATTGTCCACTCTACCAAAATGATTGTGGGAGGATGCCTCACAGTGCCTCCTTCCCAGATGTGGACACAGCCAACAGCAGCTACCATGCACAGGACTATGGTAGTGCACTGAGTCTCCAAGGTGGATGAACTTTCCTTTCTTTTTCCCTGTGGTTCAGCCGCCATCTTCCCACTCATTCATTATTTTTTTTTCCATCCTACATCTCATCACTCTTGAGCCGTGAGACCACTTGACATCTTTATGTGTTACAAAGCAAACCTGTGTTGTGCAGACGTGTCTGACTCGGTCATTCTCATTTGCCTGTGTAGTATTTGACATTCATGTATTGATCGAAAGTAATCATCAATTTATAAGCATTTGCTCACTTCAAAATAAAAGAAAGCCCAATTTGTCACTTAATATTAAGGTTATAATGAGTAGGGCTTTGAGAAGGCAAATGATAGGTCCCCATGTCATTAGTGCCTATGTGTATTTGCACTGATGCTACACAGCATGCTTCACAGAAAGTAAATTAAAATGTTTTTAAAAGCTGGTTCTAGAAATTTTCAGATTAAGATGTGTCAGAATCCAACTTTCTAACAAAATAGCCATTTCCTCAGTTATCTAATATCCTGAAATAATCACCATTCAAATTCAAAACAATATATCAAGACAAAACTATAATTCAATATCTGCATCCCTAAAATAATCTATTGATTCATTATGAATCAAAGTCAGTAGTTTCACAGCCTTTCCTTGATTTCTATATTAATGCTAGAACATTGTACCTATTCACTCAAAGAAATCTATCCACACTCAACACACACACACAGGGAAGGGCTGAGAGAGAGAGAGAGAGAGAGAGAGAGAGAGAGAGAGAGAGAGAGAGAGTACTTTAGCTAGATGCATCATCTAATTGAAACCCCCAATAAGTCAATAGATTATTTTAAGTGCTGTTTTACAATTGAGGAATTGATGGATAAAGAAGATAAAATTTCTCAAGTTTACCCAGATTACAGTAATGGCAAAAGAATTCAAGACCATACTAAATAAAAATGTATACTATAAAATAAAATTTCTAAGATCACAGGAAACAAAACTGTTAATAACTACTGGATAATTTTACTTATTCACATATTAACATTTACCTTAACTTTGATAGAATAAGTAGGGCTAGAGAAACTGCTCAGTGTTTAGGAGCCCTTGTTCCTTCCTCTTCCAGATGATCCAGGTTCCAATTCCAGTGTGCACATGGCAACTCACAATAGTAAAAAGGATACAATGGGAAATGGAATAATAGCATAATAGTAAAATAATTTAATTGTTTTATAAATAGACTTATAAATTTTAAATTCAATAAATTATTTAGAATTTCTCATCACTTTCTATTTAGACTAAAAGAAGTTTCATCCAATTTTCTAAACTATCTTCTTCAATTTTCTGATCCCCTATATAAGCATAGTACATTATCAAAACATACATTTGAAATGCTGAAAAAAATATACTGTACAAAAATAAAATTTATCTTAACGATTTGTGCTATTTAACAGACTTAAATGTGTTAAAGTGAATAAATATTTTTTTAAGCTTAGACCTAGGTGCACAGATAAAATTCCATGATGCTACCAGAATATAGGCAAACTTTATTTACATTTCTACATACAAGTCACAACTATAAAAAATTTTAAGAAACCGAGAGGGATATTTGCAGTCATAATTTTCAAATGTAATTATATATGCTTTGCTTTAATGTGAACAAGATCTCAATATATCACAAGCAATTTGGCAACTTCATCTGAGGCTTTTCTGGTTATCGTTTCGTTTTCTGTAATAACTTACTTTCTGATTAGTTGAACATTCATGTACAAGGGAAAGCCATAAAGGATATAAAATCATAAGACCCACTAAGTATTTACAAACAGAAAGAAAACGGTACACACACACAGAGGGTGGGGGACTATGGCCACAGTCCTGTAATGCTCACACTCTATCTTTCATTTCATCAATACTTCTTAAATTGTATTTGACATAACATTTCTTTCTACAAATATGTAACTTTTAAATTCTTTATATATCATAATAATTTTATATTAAAACCAAAAAAGGAATAGAAAGATTAAGCATGATAAATTTGGAGTATGAAAATCCCTACAACTGCGAATCATCTACACCAAGGATTGCAGTATAATTAATTGGTAATATAATAATAATATTTTCTATATCATTATAATGTTTCTGTTGTATATTTCTTCATTTTCAATGTGTATGTGTGTCTTATATCATACTTTATGGTTAGTTACGAGTTTTACATCCATGTTCTCATTAGTGACATCTCTCCAAAATTTGGGGTAAAGTAATTGCTTCCAGGGAAAAGTGGCTAACCAATCTCCTTTCAATGAAATTAAATCTCACACTGCTTTGCCTTATCCTTTCCAACAGACCACGAGTCACCTAGAAGTCATTCATCTACTTTGACTGACTTGGGAAGAAGTGTATCACGGGAACGAAGAGGAACTCCAGAAAAAGAGGTACTTAGTTCAATAGTTTTAAAAAGACCTTCTGAGAAAGCACTCACCAGCCAAATGTGTACCTCAGACACAGAAAGAATTCAGACTGAAACCTAACAGCAACAAGAAGAGTCTAGAAGCAGTTCTGCTTATAGTCTGTGTCTAGGGCCTGAGTTCCAGTCACTCCCAATTTAGGATGCACTTTGGGCAATGAGGCTTTTCTGAGTCTTGGCCTGGTAGCCATAAACTAGTAGAGTTCTAATTAGCCTTCTTTGTGGAGGGAGGGACGTTTCTACACAGTACTTTGGCTGGAGAAAACTATCAAGTTCTTGTAGTGTTGGGAAGTTCTTATATACCACTGCTGGTCCATCATCCTAAGCCAGGGCTGGACTACCTATTCCTAACTTCATTGAAAGCCATGAGGGCTTGGAGAAAATTAAAAACTGAACTCTGACTGACAGGTATCCGAGATACCCTGTGGGACCCCTACAAAGTCATAAATTGTCTATTTCTTGAGGCTCATGAGAATCACAGGGGGGAGGAGGGGAGAAAGGATTAATGGTTGGTGGGAAGGAAGAGCTGATATCATTAGCTACATGGTATGTTGTTTCTCAAGTAGATTTGTGGGCCCCAGAGTTTGAGGGTAGGCATGGGCACCACTTCATAATGAAAAGATAAGCCAAAGGATTCTTGAACCTTCCATTCTTCTATTTTTGGCTACTTAACCTCTTAATAACTGGGCTCCTACTTCCTGGATAATCAGTATTAAGTTAAGAATTTAAATCCCTTTGTGTCTTTTGTTTCTTTTATTATGATTCAGACAGACTAGTGTCAACCCACAAAAGTTAGATCAGCTGGCCCTCCATAATTTTCTATTTGTAGTACTCAAAAATGACATACCTAGGACAGAATCCTTGGTGGACATTTTATCCTATCCTATCCTATCCTAGTATTAATCTGCTTTAGTTCCAGAAGTGGAGACCAATGAAGAAATCAGCTACTGTATCCCCATGTAGCTCACTAGTTTAAAGGTAGCACTAACTGATACATTTGTAACTTGCACATATCACTTACATTACAGTGTTTTATTTTTCTTATATGAAATCTAAAATATTTAAATTAGTGCTTGAATGCTTACCTTTCTTTTCAGAAATTGCCTGCAAAAGCTGTCTATGATTTCAAAGCTCAGACATCTAAGTAAGTGAAATAAAAAACTCACTACGTGTTTGAACTTCATTTTTTACTATTGTAGGGAGATATATATATGTGTGTGTGTGTGTGTGTGTGTGTGTGTGTGTGTGTGTGTGTGTGTGTTATGTGTGTATATCAGTGGGAAGACGCAACTCACGAGTCTATAATATAGTCTAGTCCTCTAGCTCCCTTGAAATTGCTAACTAGGATAGGATAACTTGTTTTCAAGTTCAGTTGTAAATCCCTGGGTCTTAAATCACATCAGTTACGTTAATGGAGCACAATGAAGTCTGAATAGGAAAATAATAAGGAATAAAGATTATTTTTTTTTCCTGTCAAGAAATTATCCCTACCTAGTGAGGAGAGATTGACCTCATTTATCTGTCCAGCTGTGAGGACAGTCCATGGATGGGAGCCTGCACACAGATGATTCTGTAGTGACTGCTCAGTCTCACAGCACTCAAAGCTTAGAGATTCTAAGGAAAGCCTGCTCCTGTCCTGTGTACTGAGTGTTGATGTTTTCTTAGACCTGGGTTTCATCCTTTTAGCCCTTTTCTTTGGGAACTTCTTCATTCAAAAGATGAGACAAGTCAATTGGGAAGACTAGTGCTGAGCTCATAATACATGTACATTGGAGGGGGATGTCCCCTTCAAAAGCATGACCCCACCACCAATCACCAGAAAGCCTCTCATATGGCTTCACCTCAAAGTATTTATCACAACTTCACAGTCGTGCTTAGCTTGGGATAAAGCCTGTATCAAAGGGCCTTTGTGAAGCATTCAAGACACGAACTAGAACACAACAGCATTTTGTTTCTTCTATACTCCAGTCCTAATTACTCTTCTTGGGTCATGATGTGGCATTTGGTAAGACGTTATGAGAAAATTATATCAAAGATATTCATTGTATTTATTCTTTGTGACAGGCCAACAAAATTTTTCCTAAATATGTACCACCAGAAGGACATCTGTCTAAGGCTCAAAGGGTGTTTCATGAAGTACATGAGGTTGAGAGGGAAAGTGGAGGGTGTGAGATATGCTAGAATGGAAGGAGCAGGGGTTGATTTGATAGCCATTATATTTGTATACATTGTATACATGCATACAATTCTCAAAAAATGTTTTTAAAAATAAAATAAAAGTGAAAAAATACACAAGAGATCTCTACATGTGGTATTATGTATGTGCACATATACTGGCACACACAAATAAATGTAAAATAAATGATAAAGTGGGCTTCAAAGAGAAGACGACATGCATCACAGGAAGACAATTGAATCACTGGCTTTAGTTTGCCCCTCATCCATGGACCCCAGCCTCTTCTGGGGTTCCCCGATGGAGAGTCAGGGAATCTTGCTTTCCCATGTTGCTGTGGGGTGAAAGAACATGGCACCTTTCTGTCTGTGCCATCCCACCTTTCACTGAGAACATGAGCAGGTCTATCTAATGAACTCTAACTGTGTGAGCTTTTGGTGAAGTAGATTCACCAACCACCCACAGCGGCCCAAAAAGAAAGTGGGTCTGCTCATCCTATAAATAGTTTGGTCTTATTATAGCTTAATGGTCCTCCTCCTGTTCTTTCCCCAGAAGATATAAAGAGAACACCCGTCACCTCCAGTGTGGTTCTATATTTGACCTAAAAATTAGAGTGATGGGCAACTTGTACAACTTTCAAGACTCACACACCCAAATACCTATGAAAACTGCAGACCAAGACAGTTTTAGTCCCTTTAAAATGGCCAAAAAAGAGATATGACTGTTTTGATATGAAATATGAACAACACACACACTAATATATCTATGTTGTAAATGAGTATGCATCTAGAGCTATTTTTATTATTTAATACATCAAAACTAATAAGTCTAAAACTAAAGCTAACTAATTCACATAAAAAAAAGTCTCAATTTTAGATGGGAAGAGATGACATCTCATTTCCCATGGGTCCACAGTTGCCATTATTTTAAAGTGCAATAAAAATACAGCAAATTTATCAAAATGGGACTCTAGATCTGACATGAGAGGGACAGAGCTTTGAAAACTGAATAATGCAACTTTCCCTTTACTGGATATATCCAGAACTCTAAATGCATATTAAGTAGAAAAGATCTACATTCATATTTTAAAAAATCAGTTGCCTATAATTTCCATACATATTCAAAAATATTAAGTTGATGTTTAGAAATGTTCCTGCTATTAGGTTATAGACATTATATATGACTATAAACTATCAAGATCACAATAATCTATACTCTCGCAAATATGTCATCGCAGGATGCAGCTTATACAGGGTGGATCCATATACTTGCTCTTCAAAATCATTCCCAAGATTACATAAGTGACTTCCAGAAATTTGTAAGAAAAGTCCTTACCTAACTGAACTTGGCAAATGTTTTCATGTGGGAGGTGTACTTCTGGAATGTCAATCATAGGATTAATTATTGTTCATCCAGAAAGAGTCCATTGGTCATGTCTCTTACAGGGAGCTATCATTTAAGAAAGGAGATACTGTCTACATCCTCAGGAAAATCGACCAGAACTGGTATGAGGGGGGAGCACTACGGCAGAGTAGGCATCTTTCCAATCTCGTATGTGGAGGTACGTCCTTTTTCCTTATCTCCAGAAGGATGCTGTTCCACAGGTTATCACAAGTTAAGAACCAATAACTGTTCTCCATTATAGAAACTAACACCTCCAGAGAAAGCGCAGCCTGCCAGACCACCACCCCCAGTCCAGCCTGGAGAGATTGGCGAAGCCATAGCCAAATACAACTTCAATGCAGACACAAATGTGGAACTCTCCCTGCGAAAGGTAACCTGGCTATGTTCTTCACCAGGGTGTTTTTACAGAGTGTACAATTCTGAACTCAATATAGACTAGCTTATTTTCTAGAACGTTCTCTTTAACACCAGCTTGCTAACTTTGTTCTGGACCTCTTGTAGTTTTGAGTAAAAAGTTAAATAAAGTTATCTGGCATTGACCTGCCCACTGCAAGAAACGTAACAGTGATTAGAAATGTCTACTATCACAAAGGCCCATGTTTTATTCAAATGGCCAGAATGGCATAGCCATTCACCAAGTAGAATGGATGCTGGTGTCCTGATAAGAGCAGGGGGATGTTAGCCCATGCCACAGCTGTGGAAATTCTAGATTACCATCTTTGCCTCATGCTTTATTTGCTCTTTGACACTTCTCAGGACATGCAAATTAAAGAAGGAAAATGGTGTACCATTCTGCTTCATGCATTCCAGGGGATGGCTTTTGTGACCCATTTCAAATACATCTTCTGATAAATGAGTCTACTGTCATTGATCTGGCATCTCTACACCATCTGCCCTTTGAAATAACTTCCGCCAGTTTGAAATAACGGGTACTTTGTACCAGTATGAAACATGTATAAAAGCCCATTCCCATTAACCAAGCATCCTTAGGACTCTAATGTTATGAATGGAAGGCTTATCATGCATCCATGCTACAATCTATGCTTTTCTAATAAACACTAAAACCTTACTTGCATTCTTCTGATCAAGGCAAAACAGGAGGTATAAAACTTTCCCAAATAATGAACTACTGTTTATAAGAAAATAATGACAACTGTACTTTTTATTTCCTGTGTCTCTACTTATAACACATTTCCCAATGCTCATTACAGGGCGACAGGATTATTCTTCTTAAAAGAGTTGATCAAAACTGGTATGAAGGTAAAATCCCCGGAAGCAACAGGCAAGGCATCTTCCCTGTCTCCTATGTAGAAGTCATCAAGAAGAACACAAAAGGTGCTGATGATTACCCTGACCCTCCTATACCCCACAGCTACTCTAGTGATAGAATTCACAGCCTAAGTTCCAATAAGGTAAGCAGCTGTTCTATCATGTTAACTCTGAACTTGGAATCTCAGGATTATAATGAGTGGGTGATTTGGGGGACCATCACACCATGGTATCATTGAAAAGAAACAAATTCATATATTATATTCATATATGTGAATTCCAGACCAGAAAATCTAAGTTAATTTTCCTCAAATACATGCTAGGAGTGCTCATTTTTGCTAATTCATTTCTCAAGTTTAGGTGCATAAAGAGAAAAATGTTAGCATCACCAGCACTTCTTGATATATGTCTGTATTTTGGTGTAAATATATTATACATGCACACATAGATACATTTACCCCCTAAATTGTGCATCACTATGTAATTGGTAGGTGTACAATAGTCTATGAAAGTCTTAAGGCATTTTCTACATAGCACAAGACATTCTTAACTTTGGGCTTATAACTTTGCATGAAAATATGATAGATTATTAGAAATAGTAAATTTTCTTCATTAGTTTTAGAGCTGTAAATTCCACTAACTTAATTAAGCTGGTAGCTGCAGATGGTTTTTTTTCTCGATACAATTTAGAAAAGAATTTTCCCTCCTGAATTGCTTTATTAAAGTTATCCTAGTTATCCTCCTACTTCCCTCATTCACAAAATGTTTTTTCCTCACTCTTCTATTGAATTATAAGATATTTTAAGGGTGTAAATAGGGATTTCTTTTTCTTTTACAGTTAGTTATTGTCAAATGCCTCCCAATATGAAAAATGATGTATTGGGCTGTGTAAAGTAGTAACTTAGTTGAGACCAAGGCAAGATTGTGCAAAAAGAGACTATTAAACACTGTGAATGGGTGAAGCCAAGATCATTTTCAGTAATGAGTCCAGGGACCTAAACCACTCTGTAGTAAATGACCTGGGAATAGTAAATAACATATGAATCTATCTCAGTTGAGCTGTTTTCCTCCTTTAAAAAGTCAGTATTTGGCATTATTCGTTCTAATCTTTTTGTAAAAAAAAATGGGTTTAGTCAAGGTAATTACCCTAAAGTTTCTATCACTGGATAACTGAGTGGTTTGCACAAGTTTGATTATGAAAGTTCTAGAATTTAACAGTTAGATTAGAGATCAACATCCTTCCTTCAGTAGTTTCTATTCTTAAGTGGGGGGGGGAGGAATCTTTATCCATCCACATATGGTCTTACCCACCATCCATTTATCATAAAAGAACTGTCAGATGACTCTTTAGTGACAGAACCTTTAAATAAACCAATGCAGAAGAGAACAGCATGTACCTACAAATGCTTTCTTAGCATTGAAGAACTTCTCCCATATGCTATAATTAACAATGGCAAGCTTATAGTTTAAGTCAGTGTTTTCAGTCTTTGCTCTGAATATGTTTTAAATGCCATTCATGTTTTTTGTTATAATACCTCATTTTGAATCAAGGAATGTACAAATATCAGATTTTAATAGAGGAATGTATTAGTTAACTAGGAACCAATTATCTTCTTCTGTTTCAAAAAAAGTATGTCAAAGTTTATATCCATAATTTGAAAGAATTTCCAGTTTTGTCTCCACTGGTTATCTATCCTATGATGTTATTGCCTTAATGAAGGAAATTCCTGTAATGTTTCCTTGGTCAAGAAAAAGAAATACATCTTTTTAAATAGTGAGATACAAAAGCAGCAACAAAGTACAGCTCCTACTTTCTAACTGATATTTGCAAAATAGAGAAAGGAATGCTAATGAGTTTTGAATCACTCCAGCAAGTTCAAATTATATAGCTTGACATATTTCTATTTTGAGAAAGGCTCAAATATAAGTTGCTTATTATTTCTAATTTTGGTACAATAGAATCCAATTCCAATCCTTTTTTATTCATCTTATTTTTTTCTTCATGTTACATACCAACCACAGGTCTACCTCCCTCCCCTTCTCCCCTCCCCCAACCTCCCCCTTTCTTAAAATGAAATAACCGGTTAAGAGTAATGGCTGCACTTCCAAAGGAACTCAGTTCAATTCCCAGAACCCACTTGGCAGCTCTCAACTGTCTGTAACTCCAGTTCTAGGGGATCTAACACCCTTACACAGACATACATGCAGGCAAAACACCAATGCACATAAAATAAAAAAGAAATAAATTATATTTTAGAAAGATGAATTAACTTTAATTTTGTGTTATAAGTATGTTTTGTGATATAGGGACTCCTTAATCAAAATTAACACTTAATTTGACTTTTGGTATTATCAAGTCCATTTTAAAATGTTTGCTTTTTTGGCCTTTTAACATGTATAGAGATAACACAAGGGCAGTGACAGTAAAGTCAGTAAGAACATATTACAATAGAGACTACAATTGCAACGATGATGTCAAAACCTAGAGATATCTTGTGCACATAATATTTCTGTCCACATTAGGGGAAAAAAAGTAAAGTTATTCACCTTGAGTTACTATCAATTTAACTCATTTCCAAAATCTAAATACTGAGATCAAATCTTGCAACAAGTGTAAAATTGAATTTTAGCTAGTGAGAGAGCTTCCATAGACTATCAAATGAGAGTTAATCTGTAGGACCAGTACAGTACAGTATGACTTCACATCGGTGGCAGCACTCTAGAAAGCACTAAAGTAAAGGTCATCCACGGCATCTTTCATGACCTTGGAACAGCATGTAGCATTGCTTTTCCTGTCCAACAAGGGTAGAACAAGATAAATTACAAAATAGTCCACAGCCCATCTGAAAGTATTCCTTTTGAATTTGCAGTTGTTGTTTTATTTAAAATATTCAAATTATATAAAAAATATTCAAATATAAGAAATGATATTTTGGCCTCAGAACATCCAGCCTCATAAATTATATTCTTTGGGCTTACATAAAATATCAAGCTTAGAATATGAGTTTGCATCAGGATCTCATGTCCCCTTCTGTGTAAACATTTACTTGGGAGGACTTTTTAACTTTGAAGCAGTTGTTTCTGCAAGATTGGCTTATACTGATCACAGGGATCTATGATTAACAAATATGTTTTTAGCATTTATACTAATCTCAAATACTTTATGCCATGTACATGGGACAATTGTAAATACTCAAAGGAATGGGCACCTCTGCAGAGTGGGAGAACAGTAAATAAATTCAGAGATTAAAGCAAAGCTTAGTTATTTAATATTTTTCTGTGCTAACAATGCCCAGATACATCTGAAATATGGATAAGAGCCCATGCAGTCTCAGAGGCAGATTAACATTAGGCCTCCCGGGGTTCCATTTGTCTGTCTCCTTGACCTCTATGAATTGCTATCTCCTCCTTTGATGCTTAAGATACCTTCTAAAACTAATAATAGGTTGCTCAAGAAAGGTTTACAATTAGTCTGGATGATTTTATGCATTTAAATTTCAAATAACTTCCTCCAGTCTAGACATCTCCCAAGCATCTTCCATCAACATCTGTGCTACAGCTGAAAATCATATTCACCACCACGCCTTTCCTTTGTTTCTCTCTGTCATATTTTCACATGTGGTTGTTTTCTTTGTTTCACTTCATAACTCCTGCTCATTTATAAGCTGGCTTCCAGTGATCAGACCTGTCCACCCACATACACTTCTCTGCCTGGCACAGAAAAGGAGCCCTCCGGGGGGACTGCCCAAGTGCCACTGTCACTCACAGACTGGTGTCCAGCAGCAAACCCATTGGCCCCAACACCATCCTCTTTCCTCGACAACTTCTTGGTTGAATTAGAGAAGTTTAGTACTTTAACCTTGCCATCTGACAAGGCCAAAGTGAACATCCTAAACCAGGCCATCCTTGAAATTAAGGAGGAACCCTCTCATCTCCCCCTCTCACTGCCTCCAGCATCTGTACCAGTTGAATCACCCCGCTGTCTATCACCTTCTCCTCACTCAAGTACCGCCTCAGCTGGGGTGCAGACTGATGATACGGTGTCTCTTCAGGATCCCACAAAGGACACTCAAAGAAAACTTATAGATCTAAATAAAAAGAGATGGGTCTTTTCAAACCCTGCCAAAATCCTTGAAGTCCTAGGTGATAAATTTGTGGCCTCTGCATGCAGCCACGTGGGTGCCTTGCCTATAACTCTTCCTGCCATTGGAGAGGAAGATGAGGGAATCTGTGAGGGGCTTGAATACCAAAGATGGCTGCCAGGATCTCAAGAACAAGATATCACATGGTACGGCCACAACATTACAGAAGTAACACCACAACTGCACATCAAGGAGGAAGAAGATGAAGATGACCCTAACTGCTTAAAATATTCACTAGGCATTTGCCCACATCCTAGGACCCCCAAGGAAAACATCAATGCAACAAAAACCAGTAATGAGGTATTTAATTTTACCTAATTACTGGGGACTAACCAGTTTTAGAATTATCCAGAAGAGTTAATGATATTACTAAATATCTACTCCTGACAGTGCCTTAACAGGCTTCCTTATTCCAAATAGAAGCACTGGAAATTCCAGGGTGGGAGGTATATGTAAATACAACATACTTTATGTAAACACAACATACTTTATTGAAATGATGGGGGTTTATTTAGTGCAATTGCACTCTCCCATTATTCCAGTCACTATAAATTTAACTTTGATGTACTGAAGCTTATTGTCTTTCTAATATTCGTAATAATAGCTAATCATTAGCTCTTAGTGCCAGATGCTACTCTCAAAGCGCAACAGAGCTAGGAATTTTAATTTTCAAAACCCAGAGGGCTAGGAAATATGGTTATCCACACTTTAGAGGTAAAAAAACCTGATGGATAGACAGGTTTATCTAATTCCAAGATAACTTGATGGCAGACTGCAGAAAAACAGTGAGGTAAATAAAGTAAAATGTCAAACAACTGAAATAGTTCTCCAGTCCCCTTTTGACTCTTCTGAAGCAGTCGCTTTCTTGAGGTTGGTAGCTACTTATAATTCTGGGTCCTGCAACTTGGTCTTACAAAGGACCTTAAATTTATGACCTTCTCTCTTAAAAACAAATTAATCTCTCACATGTGAATTGTCTAAATTCAAGAGCAAGTAAAATTACCTATAAATTCTGAAGTTTTTAAATAAAAAACGTTTGTAGTATATTAAGTCATGGTTATATTACCCAAGTCATCCCTTCAATGATTCATCTATTTCCAAATAACTAGCCACAACTTTGTAGGAAGCAATCCCACTGCTAAGTAAGAGAGAATTCACTGTAGAAGCCAAGCATGCAGCTAAGTCTATTGTCTAAACATCAAATTTCATGTGGTTTCATTTACAGGATGTGCTATCTGCCTGTTTCAGACAGTATCCCAGGCATAGCATTCATCTTTCTGAGGTTAGCTCAGCCGAAAGTTCTCTCTATGCTCAAAGAAATTCTAGCTTCCTAGCTGAGTGACTGTTTACCTCACTTTAACCAACTTTATAGGCAATTTGTATGCCATTGCAGACTTTTAGGTACTTTGTTGCCTTCATGTTGAGAGGGGAAAAAAGACATCACAGACAAGACTAGTAGAACACAGACACTGTTATCTCCAACCACCCACACCCCCAAATCATACCCACTGAGATTTTGAAATTAAAATTCAATAGGCTAAGTCAATGCTTTCAAAGCAAGAATACATTGATACCATATCCCCAAGATATTTTACAACTTTTTACGTTATCAGATATGGAAGGTACTCTCTTAAGACCATGTCCCTTCATCTGGACATGATCATAATCACATCTTGTCTTTCCTCAACATTTAAGCCACCTTCATTTGCTTCTGGAGATGGAACGGCTACACCTTTCCCCAGCTGTCTGTTTCCCTCCCCTCCATGTCATTCTTCTCTGGCCTCTGTCTCTGATCTTGCCTGTGAGCTTTTTCAGCCCATCCAGGCCTCCTCACCTCCTCTCCTCCCCAAATACCCTCATCAACAGGAGATAAGTTCACAAGAATCAAAGGTAACTGCATCTTGAGTGTGGTTCAATTTATTGCATGTCTTTCCATGATGTTCAGTAGATGTATGCATTGAGATCCATGCTGTCTTACAAGATCTAAAAAGTTATGCAAATTGTGACTGCTACCTTTTAACACCATCAGCATGGCCTTCTATCCCAAATTTTAAGAGACAAATCCACATTAGCAATTATATGCATATTTCGAAGGAAAACCTTAAACTTACTTCATAATCAAGGTAACCATTAGATTCTGTCTTAAGCTTCAAGTCAGCCTGGGAGCCTTCATGTTCAGAGGCATAAGCTCAGTGTCTGCCAACTCCAGTCACTTCTCAGTAGACATGATGCCTCCCATCAGCCAGTTCACAGAGCCTAAGAATGGGGTGATCCTCAACATTACTTGGGTAGAGCCCCCTCTCCCACATGATACAACAAGGGGGATTTTTTTGGTGCTTACCACAAAGCATCCATCTCTAGTACTTACAGTGCAGTCCAGAAGCCCAGCTGATACGTAACTTTCCCTAGGATATCACTTTTAAATGAATGATTGGTCTTAGAAAATGATATTGACAAACC
This sequence comes from Phodopus roborovskii, assembly GCF_943737965.1. Taxonomy (NCBI): domain Eukaryota; kingdom Metazoa; phylum Chordata; class Mammalia; order Rodentia; family Cricetidae; genus Phodopus; species Phodopus roborovskii. The sequence goes on along the minus strand of NW_026125178.1, from coordinate 119,334 downwards.
AAGATAAAAATCAATATATCACAGAAAAGTTTTGATTTTAGAGTGAGAGTGATCCCAAAATCTTTCCCTCTAGACTTCAAAAACAGCTAATCCTTGGGTTTCATCTTTTGAAAGTGATACAGGGGCCTCTGTTGATAAGGAAGGAGTTAAAGCTCCGACACAACCACATTTCAGTATCTGTTAAGCAACAATCCTACATCCAGCATCATCAATAGTCTTCAGAATCCCCATCACCATCGAATGACACAGCCCCTCTGTGTGATGCTACTCTAGGTATGGAAAGAGATCTTGGGAGAAAAGAATAGCAAGTTTAAGGACCAATTTCTCTCCACTCTGAGTTCTCATCTTAGCTAAAAATATATAATTATAAAACCTTTTAAGACTATAATGCTACTTTAGATCATGTCTAAGGCTATTAAGTACCTTTTACCCCTCTTTCTGAGGCTCTATTTTTAAAAGTCAATATAAAGCTTAATCAGTACATGAGAAACTACTTCTAAAACAGTGGTTCTCAACCTTCCCAATGCTGCAATCCTTTAATACATTTCCTCATGTGGTGGTGAGCCCCAACCATAAAATAATTTTCATTGCTACTTTATAGCTGTAATTTTTACTACTGTTCTAAATTGTAATGTAAATACCTGATATGCAGGCTCTCTGATGTGCAATTCCAAAAGGGGTCATGACCCACAGGTTTAACCATTGATGTTAAACTCATCATTATAGTAACAAGGGAAAAACTAAAATTTAAAGAGGTTTATCTCTACCATAAGAGCTAAGAGCATTTCATATACTCTTTGGGGATCAATATGTCTAGAATGATATGGAAAACTAGAAATATCCACAATAACATCTTTTAAAGAATATTTTAATTCTACATGAAATGATCAATTTCAGGAAAGCAAACTTTTGTCTCTTGTTTTTATATCATTTGTAGGAACAAATGTTGTACATTAATCCTCCACTCAGTTTTCTAAGCCCTATAAATCTATTTCACACTCATAAGAAGAGTGCAAGTTGACTGAACACATATGTGCTTATAAATATAAAAACAAGCTGATTTGTTCTCAGATCCCACCTTCATTACAAGGGAAGAAACGTTGACATAAAAGAAAACTAATGTTCTAATAGGCATAGAACAGTATACCTAAAAATAATCATAGTAACATTTTATTAACCCATACCAACTGTTCTTGAACTCAGATGAATGAGAGAGAGAGAGAGAGAGAGAGAGAGAGAGAGAGAGAGAGAGAGAACATCCCATGTAGCACAGTGGTATCAAAATTTGCTGTTTCCTCTTTCAGAAATGTCCCATGAGCACAACTAGGTAAAAGCAAGTTAGGAACAGTGGTCTACACTCAGTGACCATGTGCATGAGTGAAAACAAAAACAGGGATGGATACAGGGAAGCATCAAACACCCTCTCCCACAGCCTTAGACAACCATGACAACCATACATCTTCCCAAGTGACTAAGATTGTGACCACTAATGGCCTTTTTTTTTTTTTTTTTTTTTTTTTTTTTTTTTGGTCTAAGCTACTACAGTCTTTCACTCAAATGTATATTTGGTCTTACTAGTGTTATCTGAATTCTAGTCAAATTCTAGACCCTGCATTACTAGGTCCTGACTGCCCCATAAAGAAAAATAAAACAAACTCATGTCAAGACTCGCCTGTTCACTGTCATAGTGAAGATCTTTGAGAGAATATTAAAAGAAGCTGGAGCCAGGCAATACACAGCATTTGATTATATTTCACTACCTCCCATGCCTGACCCCACCCTCACCAGAAAAAAAAAATCATTTTCTTCTTAGGAACTTTGTTAGAACATTTTTACAGAGCAGCTTTCTATAAAACTTGATAGGCATTAAGCCAAGTTTCTTTTACCTCACCTTGTTTAGTACTGCTTGCCACTTGATGAATACAAAGAAAACAGATGGGCTGGAGAGTGTTTTGGATGCATTTATTAAGCATTCTCCTAATTAAGGAGGCAATATCCCTGATGTGTGTTCCTAGCCACCTACGTTCTATTCAGATATGTCATCCTGCCAGTTTCCCTCTGCACATCCTTTCTTCACTGTGAGCCCCCTAGCAGAGTTGCAGCTGAGCCAGGAGGGTGGAAGCTGCATGGGGCAGACAGAGCGGCTGGACGCAGACTGCTCACCCTCCCTGCTGCACTAATAAGTCGTGAGCTTGGCATGCTGTGTGTGCATGCAAGACAGCCAACCAAGAAGGTTCCTCCTGCAGACCACATAAGGAAGACAGAACTAACCCCCTTCTTATGGCTTTTCTAGGCTGATTTAAAAAGCAAGACATTTGTCCTGGGTAAGCCGCCTCGTAGCCCAGTGATGTCTAAGAGGCCCTGCAGTTCACCTGTCAGGAGTTTTCACAGGGTAGGGTCGGACACCCCCACCTACACCAGTCATCCTGGCAACCCTGCCACTTCCTTAGATGACTTTGCTGTGATTGGGCTGAGGAGGAGTCCCCTGAGATGTAATCACCCGCAATTGAGGAGCTATGGGCTGTGTGCTTCCCCGTTGTACATGTCAAGTTTCTCAAATCCAAAATGGCATGGTCAAATGCTTCACTACACAAGCAAGAGTGCAGTGTGTACTGTTTTTTGTCTCCTTTCCATGTTCAAGTGCTGTTTTCCAGTCACTGTTTTCAGTGTGGAGAACTGAAGTGCTACCTGTGGTCTACTGAGCTCACCTGCTTTCAGTCATGTTAGCTGCAATGTCTCTCTGTTGCTATGGATTTGTTTTCAACTGTGAGCCATTGCAAAAGACTCTGTTGCTTGGGAGGTATGTGCCACATTCTCTCCACACTGCTTCCCATAATGCAGCTCTCTGGCGTCTGCCTGGTCACAATTCCCTCACAACTTTGACCGAGCTTTGAGGTCAGTTGCTCCCCACTCTACCCCCTTAACTATTCAGTCCTGTAACATCTGCAGAACTTGAGAACAGATAGATTCTAAATGGCTTCCCAAGCTCTGGGGAAGGCAGCCAAGGAACTTGGGGATTTCCATCTATGCATACCTCAGGGTTCCTTTTACCCTGTCTAAGTTAATGGACCCTAATTTAGCTTTGGCCAGCCTACCACACAGCTATGCTCTGCATTTCGAGTTCTCCAGGCTTAATTTTTAGTGTTCTTTCTTTCCATTTCATAAATGCATATTGTGTTGTATGTTAGACATTTTGTGCTCATTGCTTTGCAGAGTCAGACCTACTTTTATTGTCGAAGACGCCTTGTATTGCTATAGGGAGAGAGGAATGTCAATTTGTTGTAGAGATCTTGTCTCTACTGAACAGCCTCCCACAGCTGACACACAAACTTGGGGGTGGAAGGAAGAGACAGCAGACAGGAACAGACAGAGGATGATCTAGTTTTACAAAAATAGATTGATCTCATCCATAAGTTCCCATGGGTAAGATGACATGCTTTGCATCACCCTGAGGTTTTTGTGTTGCCCATATTTCCATCTTATAAATGTGTTTGAGGGCCAGAGAGTTCTCTTTTAACTTATGCAGAGTTGTGTTTCACCTTCATAATCTAAGAGGGAAAGTAGCCAATAAGCATAAGCATGGAACTGTTAGTTACCAGAGTTACAGCCAGCTAATTGTGGCTGGTATGTACTACAACTAGCATTTTTCTGAGAATGACTTGGGAACCCAAAAAGAACTTATAATGCTTGCAGAGATTTTTTTCCACATTTGTTTTTAAAGTAACAGCACATACTTTTTAAAGAATTATCTAACATAAAGCCAGTTCTCCTGGGATAGATTGAGAGAAGTATAAATAAATACTTGGCCTTTAAACTTCCCTCTGCAATAGTCTATGTAATCTGCTGATCCCAGACTCTAGGATAGATTTCCAACCAGCTTCATTATAAGTAGGATTTTATAATTGTTCCTGGCTGTAAAAAATAGCATGTGTTTAAAATCTGCTTCTTTTGTATCCATTTTTACATTGTATCCATTTTACAATCATTTTTTTTAAAAAAAAAAATATGTTCTTATAGAAATTTCTTAATGAAACCACTGTTTTCATAGAGTTAACACACACAGTGACACCGAAAAGAGAAAACAAACAAAAAAAAAGTTTAAAAAAAATAGGGTGCCATGAAAAAATAGCGTGATGCATCATCAGATTTTCAGAATTTTACTGAACTCCAAAGACTCCCTAAGGAAATATAACCATAGTATAATTCTTGCTCAGAATGTCCCATGTGGTAATGGGAACCTATTAATTTGAAAGCTGCCTCCTTATTCTCACAGTCTGTGGCAGCCTCTCCAAATGCTGTAAGTGTATAATGTTCTGGATTTATCTCAGCTGTGCTGAGAGGCTATGTGGGACAGAAATGCCTGCGCCATTAAGATAGAAATGAACACAGACCTAAAACACTGGTGGCTAACAAGTCATTTCTTCTGAGAATCGAAAATGAGGGAAAGGGGAGAGAATGGTAGGAAAAACAGATCATTATCTTCTTCAAATTACCTGGTGGGCTTCAGAATATCCTTCCACAATTTATCAACACTGAAGGAATTAGACATGCAACAAAGACAAAAACAACTTTTAACATGTTATTACCATTGCTTGCCATTAGGTGGCAATGGAGTGCAGACATAGTCACAAAGCTAGCATTTGGAAGCACTTTGCTTTAATAACCACAGGAACCACAGCCATCCTTACTAAGGACAAAATACAGATGCTGACTTTAACCAAGTTAGTTCATCTAGTCCATCATAATACTTCATTCAATATGGGGCTAATCAAAATTGTTCCACCACCCCTTTTTGTCATTTGCCATAGTAAACCATCCAATGTCTTTAGGTTTAGGGTTTAACTAATGTGCAAAGTAAGGTTGAATTGTCACCAGCCACTGTAGTTTTCACAAGACTAAGACGCATAATAAGAGGTAATTTCCTGACTACTTTGTGTGTAAGTTTAAGGAGAGGAATCTTTACATGGCAAAGGAAAGCTAGCAGATGAAATAACTATCGCTTTATGGGCTCCATGAGGGGGCAAGATTCGCTTTTATCTCACGCTCTGATGTTAGGATGAGGAATTTGAGCTGAAATTGAATGCCCAAGATCAATAGCAGACAGTGCCCCAAACAGCCAAGACCTTGTAAAACATATTAACTCCAATACTGAGATTATACAAAGATCCTCAGAAACAGGCCACTACTTATCAGTTCATCTGAGGATGATTCCTGTTTTTTAAAAAAGGGTGGGCTTTGAAATGTTTTCAAAAGTCACAATTTTATCAGATATATAACTTCTTGTAATAAAAGGATTATATTCTGGCCTGAGAATGTGAATATTGTGTGGGAAACTGATGATTCAGGAGGGAAAAGGAGAGCAAGGTTTAGAGGGTATAAAGCAAGGAGAAAGACATGTTTTGAAAGATGATTAAAAGCCAGGAAATTGCTGGCTCACACCTCTAGGAATTAAGTGACCCCCCACACTTTGAGTTGCACCCCAGCTTTCCTAACTGTCAAAGAGATAATTTGTTTAAATAATTTTGGAGGCTGGAGAATCAAAGGCACTAAGTAAGATTCTGATGATAATATTAAATAATGGACTATAACCTTCAAATTGTAGTTGCTTTATGTTAACTAACAGGGTGGTTTAAAGTGGTATTCAATTTTTAACTTAATAGGGAATTAGAAAGGAACTGGAAATGTAACATATACATATGGATGTACTTGCTTCATCATATATTTAAACTTATTAATAACTTCTATAATTAAGAATCTCAAAAAATGCCTAGAGGACGGATTGTTCTTCATTATTATTATTTTTTTATTTTTATTTTTGTAGTTCTCCTAGGCTGGCCTTAAACTCACTAAGACATGCCTGCCTGCCTCTGTCACCATACCCATCTTAGTCTTCATTATCCTTAAAATTATTGTAATTTATCCTTTGAATATTTTGTATGTAATAATGTCACTTTGTAATTTTAAATACCATTAGGAATTTTATACCGATTTATAGGAAGAAATCATCAATGTTGCCAGTAATGCTCTTTAGGTTTAAATTTATGTATTCTGTGTGTAGATGTTGAAAAAAAACCTCTAGGAATACTGTTAATAAATGCTACCAATTAATAGACTTAAAGCTTCAAGTTTTAGTAGTGATGATAGTTAATCTGCTCTACACAGACAATGTGGATTAGAGATGGGAGATAAATTTAGGGAGGGGCCTGATCAACAGATTCATTCTAAAGGGAACCTCAGGGCTCCCTGTCCATCCTTGGACCAGAAGTTTCTATGAACAATTTCAGGGGGAATCTTTCTAGGTTATGAAGATTGTTAATAATTATATGTATCCAAGCTCTGATTCTGACTCTGAAGACACGGCCCTAAAGACAACTAAATTCTGTTGTCATTGGAGCCCAGCTCTGAGACTTGTCAGCAGGTAGCTGTCATTTAGCAGAAAATTATTGAAGTGGGAATGGGTCGAATGCATCGATTTCCTGAGAACATAACATGTAGATGATCAATGTAAATCACACTGAGTTTCCATATTCAACCAATGTGTTCAATTTCATTCTCTGAAGTATTTGTGTGGCTATGCAGGATGCTAAGGCTCGTCATTTCCAATATTATAAGTATCTATTACAGATACTGGTCTTGATGCTTAGTTTAAAAAGAAAGGAAACTCTTTTGAGAGTTGAGTGCACTGGGGATTTCTACCAATATTTCTCTTCTAAGGTAAAGCATTATATGTTACCTGGAAATTGTCCGTTGCAGTCTTCTTAAAGTTCTCTGTCTTCCCTTTTGAAAACTGCATGTGCGTCCCTCCCCCAACCCTTACCCCCATTGAGAGCAGAGAATTGAAATTCAAATGCAGCATGGGATGTCTGGCTACTGACCTTTTCATCTGTACCATGTGTGCCAATGTTGTCTGTGAAGGAAAAGCTTGGAGAGAATGTGGCTATTGCTAGATGTGGCTTCCTCTTGTTTGAGAGAGAGGCTGGAGATGATGTTGAATGAAGGGGACCAGCCTTCCTGCCCCTGTGATTCAATGTCCTCCTTACCATATTCCTGACCTTGGAAAAATCAATGGGACTCAACTTTCCCTTAAAGCAACCAGATTGTGGATGTGTTCAAAAGTTTGAACCTTGGGTATTCTGATTGAAAGCACCCCTTCAAAATACTTTAATTATTAAGCGTACAGAAACCCTCTATTTGGTGGATCGTTTTCCTTCCTCTTGGTTTTTTACAGCAGGAAATATTAAATGTCAAGAAAAGTATCATGCTATTACCCAAATTGCCTTTTAACGATACACTGGTGACATTGAAAATCATTTCATTTCAGCCTCATCGCACAGTGTTCACCCATGACAACATTCAAGGTGGGGGGGAACCGTAAGTACTCCTCTTCTAAATCTAAGACTTACATCTACCCACAAAAAATGGACAACAGGTGTACCTGACAGAGCACAGTAGGACTTTGTGAGAGGGATAAAACAGTGAACATGAGGAATCCAACACAAGAAATCACACCGTTCTGCTCTGTCGATGAGATCAGGCATTAATGCTCTAAGGAGAGATGGCTCCATGGTTAAGAGCACTGGCTACTCTTCCAAGGGACCTAAGTTCAATTCTCAGCATCCATGTGGAGGCTCACAGTTCCAGGAGACCCAACAGCCTCTCCTAGCCTTTATGGGTTCCAGACACGTATAGGACACAAATACATACATGCAAACAAAACATAAAATGAATAAATAACAAAGGGAAACCTTCCAACATTGTAGTAACTCCTACAATTGATAAATCTGTCTCTTAGTCCACTGGCTATGTAACTGGTAACCACAACTTTAATGACAGACAACCCATGCCCTAACGTTTTTCAACCTATTTGAACACTTCAAAGGTATGCCTAATTTCTACCTTCTTAGTATATTTGCAAAATTATAACCCATGCTTCAAAATGTCTTTTGAAGATAGCAGTATTAAAGCACTCCCTACTGTTCAGATACATGACATAATTTCCACCACATGGAAAATGAGCCTTTTAAAATGTTCCTTCCAAATTCCCCTCTCCATATATACACATTGCCTTTAAGAGACCCATTTTTCTTTCTCTGGCCCAGTTTACAATACTCAGAAATTACCCACTTCCTACTGGCTCTTGCCTATGCTGAGTCAAAAGAGACCTGTGGAAGCCACACCCAGAGTCCTTAGCCCTTCCCTGTGCATCAGCTGGGCCTTCTGCCCCAGCTCTGCTCTCTTGGTGAGAAACCTGCTGACCTGCTCTTTTGTGGGCAGGCCATGGTATAGAAATGGTGTTTTCAGCACCAACAGCTTCTGTTGCTATTTTACATGTGCAAACAATGATAGGATTATAATACACACACATACACACACACACACATGCACTCCAGAGCTGATGAGAGTGATGGCATTGCTAGCATCTTCTAGTAAACAGCATTCGGGGCATACCAACAAGTTGTGTTCTGTTGTACTTGGTTGTGTCATAGGCAGCTGTTGTCATTGGGCTATTGTAACATCGCAGAGCCCATGGGTAGGGAAATGCACTTTCAAGCCTTGCTTTAGATCCTACTCTTTCAAATTTATGTTTCATTGCTGCCTTAATTAGAGGGATTATGGAAGGTTATCTCATCATATACATTTAGAAAAATATTTTGTGAACCAAAAGTAGAAACCTAAGCCATGCTGCTATGGTTCAGTTTAGGGACAATCTAAGGTGCAGGCTATAGATTTGAGTGTGACTCAGCATTTCTTAAATGACAAATTTATTTTTGAGGCAGTCTTGACCCCACTACCACCATCATTTCACCAACATATGTCAAAGCAGCATTTATTTTTTTTATTTATTTTATTTATTTAATTGGGCCACAGTTCCTGTCATACAACACTGATTTTGAGAACCAGCAGAGGTAGAAGTATTTCCAGGATGTTTTGTTTATATTTCCATAAAATCTTTTGTGTGTGTGATCTAATTAAACCACTATGGCAAATAAATTCTGACAGGTGTACTTGGCTTTCATTATATAAAAATGAGCTGGGAGTCTATGCCAGTCCTAGTTTGTTAGCTCTGAGGACCCTCAGAGTCTTCAAGCATCTGGAGTTTGTGGCCTGTAAGTGGTTGGAGTTATGCCCTAGTAAGGCTAGAGACTGAGAAGCTCAGAGCAACTGCACAGTATATCCATCAGCATAGCAACCAGGGATGACCGTGTCTCTCAAGCTCGAGAAGGGACAAGTAGCCTTGTGGAAATCCCATTTCTATTGCCAACAGCCTCAGTTGCGAACCAACACACAAATAACAAAATGGTTTTCTTCTTCTCCTAAGGCTGGCTCCTAGTGAGGTGGCCTCTGCCAGTCTTACTTGCCACCTCTTCTAGGGTCTGGGTCTGTTTCTATCCATGACCAGAAGCTGAAACCTCTCCCAACCTCAGAAGACTGCAGTGGGTGCAAAGAATATTAATGGCTAAAATTGCCCACTAGAAGGGACTATTACTAACTAGAAAAGAAATCTCTAATGTGGGGATTTCGGGGTTGGGTGCCAAGCTTGGGAAGATGATGGTTTTAACAGAAAGGCAAAGCTCTTTCCTACAACTCCCTGAAGCCAACTTTATCTGTATCCTATGATCAGGAGACATTCAAGAACAGAGAGGGAGCCAGTGAAATTGTGGCACATTTATAGCACACTGTTTGAATTCAAGTACCAGAATGTTCTACCAAAATGTGTTTTTCTGTCTTGATAAAGTAATTAGAAATAAAACCTTCTTGTTCCAAAGTAGAATTCAGTATTACCCACTTTTTAATGGTGGCCTAAAATAAATCCAAAGAGCCCCCAGAATGTTGTTAATGTTTTCTTACATTAGTACAATTATATGACAGTTATAAAAAGCAATGGAAAAATTTTTCCAACCTTTTAATCCTATGATTATACCAGTGACAGATAAGTGCTATCATGAAAAATTACCATCAACTGCATATCAAATTCTTCTTGGGCTTCTTAGCCTCTAAAATGTCAGTCTTTACTTTCCCAAGTGCTTATCTATGTTAGTAACCACAGATTTTAATAGTAATAAAAGTCAATGTCAAATAGTTAATATTCAAACACACTACAGATCAATGTCACCATCTCTCTATCAAAGAGTTCAGACAAGAAAAAATGGTTACATTCTTTCAGTAATTCTTTCGCCCAGTGATTATTTCAAAGGAGACTTTTAACTCAAGTACAGTTTTTTACCAGACACTTTTTTTAAATGTGTATGATCCTCTAGTTAGGTCAGGTCAAGGATGGCCATGGTTCAAGGTCATAGGTGAATTGCATGAAGTCTTCACATTTCAAATCCTGATTCCTAGTGTAAAGCTCATCTTTAAAAGGTTTCCTTTTGTAATAATTCCTGTATCATTTATAAAATGTATATTGTGAAATATTTTGTACAACTCAATTTAGAACCATTTGGAATTCCACTTGCAAGCCTCCATTATTTATGGTTATAGCTACCTAACTCTGTAATCCCTCTTAATGGGCTGCACAATACAAATACCATTTATTTTATACTGTTTTGTAGCACCTAAATGACAAACGTTATATATCTAGACAATATTAATGCAGGTCTAGCCTACAAAAATCAAAATGCTATTGCCTAACTCATAAATATTGTAATCTTCCATGAATATTTTTCACTGTAGGTTTTGAAATGTTATTAGAGTGATTCCCGTTAGAATCTGAATGTTTCCGTTGACTTTAAGTGTTTAGCAAAGACTTAACATTCCTAACACAGCATATTAATAATAGAAATGTTTGACTGAAATGAGTGTTATACTAACTTCTATAACTTCATGAAGATATGAAGTAAATTAAATATACCCATTTGTCCTGTTTAAGGTTTCAGGCTCTGTATAACTATACTCCTAGGAATGAAGATGAGCTGGAACTCAGAGAAAGTGACGTCGTTGATGTGATGGAGAAGTGTGATGATGGATGGTTCGTGGGTATGTGCTCATTTATTCAGTTTGTTTAAATTTGCTCACTTGCATGGCTCACAAAGAGTCCAGCTCTCTTTGAATTCATGCTGTACTATCTATCCCAAAGCCATTGCATTTTAATAAAGTGTAACATGTATTGATATGAGTATATGTGATTTTTCTGCTAATTTTATTTCAACCCAATCAGGAAAATGTCTTTAAATAGCACCAACTAGCAATGGCTGTGATGTCACAGTAACAATTACAAAAACACACCAAATGTTCCCAGGTGTGAAATGCCTTTACTCTGTTTGATGGGGAATATTAGCCATCAAATGTCATTTGATGGGGAGCAAGATGGAAGGGAAGCTAGCCCATTTGCTAGGACCCATGTAGACAACCATAAAAGTCTAGGGATCCTCCTCAGATTCAGTTAGCTGAAGGGAGAACTACCTTCGTTGCCACTTCAAAGGCAAACCCAGATCTACCATCTTAAAGTATATTTAACACCCTCTCTGCTCAGCTGTCCAGTCCCCAACACAGAAAGAGAGGGGGAGGAAGAGATGAGCAAGAAGATAAGACAGAGGAGACAACATGAGGTCCTCCGAGGAAATGTTGGTAGACAAAAGGATTCAGGCAGACACCAAGGAAAGAGGTGACAAGGAGAGGTGTGGGGAGGACTGGGGAAGGTGGAAAGAGTTAAGATGACCTGGGTTCCACTAACTGTCTATAACTACAGTTACAGAGGCATCTGACAACCTTTCTGACCATCATAACCACCATGTGGAGCATAAGCATGCATTCAGACAAAACACCCATACACATAGAATTTAAAAAAAAAAAAGTGTGGGAATGCAATCTTCCTCTACACTTGGCCAGGAGTAGATATTGAAGGAACTGAAGCCAGATAGGCAGACACATTCCTTAGACTCTATTATTTCTATTAATCCCCATATAAAGGTGAGAAGAGGTTTACACATATGGCTTTCGGGGTTATAAACAAACCAATAAATTATAGAATGTTAATGCAAAGTGAAATTTCAGAGGCCCTACACTAAAACACAAAATAACATTTTAGATGGACTTTGGAGAAAGCATCTAGAGAATTGTGGCTATGAAACCAAAGGGGACCATGAGAAAAGCCATGCGTGTACTTGGTGTAACTGCCCATGTTAGAAACCATTCTCAATAACTCCATTCCACCCACCACACAAGTAGTAGCTGGTCTTCTGCTTTTTAAAAATATAAAATTGTTTAGATTGTTCAGAATTCTGTATTTTGTTAAGAAGCATAACAGTGCTTTTTTAGTGAGTGAGGTAGCACTGAGCATGAGATTATATTTGTGACATTGGCAGTGTACCATGGAGTGGCCATGTGGCGCTGCAGAGGAGGCTTCCTGCTCCTGAACCAACCCTTACTCTTATGTGTATCCCTTACTCATCAGTTATCATGTCCCACTGCAAGCCTCACAGGTATCTCCTATTCCTTGTTTGGCATCATGGTGATCTGAGTCCTACCACCCAGCTCTCTGCACAATTGTCTTTCATTCTAGACTGGGAGGCTGGACTTCCCCATTTAGCTCCATGTGGTGAATATCTATCTCTTATGCAAATGAAATGATGACAACATCAGGCAGGGCACTTAAATTGCCTGCTTTCTCTTTCTATTGTCATCAATGAGTTTTCTATATTCCTTCCCGAACTATTTAGGGCTTGCTCCCTCGGTGAACCCTTGCAGACAGAAAGTCTTCAGGCAGACATAGTACCTGACATTTCATTGCTCTTACACACCTTTTCATTTATTGCTTCTGTTTTCAGGAACCTCAAGAAGAACCAAATTCTTTGGTACCTTTCCCGGAAACTATGTCAAGAGGCTGTGAATCACCTTCCTCCTTATTTACTCCACATTTCAACAACACATATGCAGAACTCATCTGAAACATCCCAGCAGGCCTGTCGCTGTCATGCCTTACGGTTTCCAATAGGCCATTGCCATCTCCACCTGCTGCCACCAGATCACCAGCAGCGACTACCGCTGGGAGCTTCAGGGAAATGTGGCAAACTTATACTCGCATAAATGCAGTTTCCTTCTTTGAAATGTTGTGGCATAGAATCAGAATGAAAGTTGTCATAATTTTAAAAAGTGGAATAGTTAAAGCAGAAGGAAAGAAAGAAAGATAGGAAGGGAGGGAGGAAGGAAGGAAGGAAAGAAGGAAGGAAGGAAAGAAGGAAGGAAGGAGGGAAGGAAGGAAGGAAGGGAGAAAAAGAAAGACTCTCCAGGAAGCTTTCTGGTCTCAAGGCTGTATTCCCACCTCTCTGGAAGGTGTTCTGTCCTCAGGAAGCCAGAAGACTGTTTTCTGAAATGCTATGATTTGCATTTTCACCCTCAGCTTGGCAGTATATTTCCCTTTCACGAGTTTGCCTAGTGCCCTGGTTTACACTATATGACAACTATACTTCAGCTGTTATTTGCCTGCACTTCTCATATATTGTTTTATGCACAGTGATCATAAAATCTAGAGTGAATAGAAAAGTTAATTGGGATGGGTGTGATTTTTGTTAATTGCATTAAGTTTTCACATAGGAGGTTTTTCCTGTTCATTTTTTGTGTGTACTTATTAAAAGTGCAAACAGTGAGTGATTAAGATCCCTTGGTCACTACCATGACTATCATGAAGTTTTAGCCACACTGCAGGACAAATCGTGTTGTAAATTTGCATTGCTGTTTTATATTAAAATATAATCATCAGCATCATGGACAAAGAGCTCTTAGTGTTTATTTATCTGTTAAAACTTAAAAGCAGTGTTAGTAAGAGGGGCAAAGAAATGAAAGTAATACCCATAGGTAAGTTTCACTGTGTGTACACTTACACATTCGATTGTATAAGGACATATAAATCACATGCTGTGTTGTACATTTTATGGAAATGTAAAAGATTACCATATTATTTTATAGAGTACTTCAGGAGCATCCTGAGTGTTGCTGGCATTAGCAAGGATTATGATCAATACAATTATTTTTACTACAACAATTATTTTTCTTCTATGGAACCCAGAATCCTGACTCCGTTTGTAGACAGGAATATATATGTTGAGCCTGATTTTTCTGGTGTATGTAACATACTTCCTAGAAATAATAAATTAGGCACTTTTAGATATAATGGTTAAATCATTCAGGTTGTATTTTCTGCCCCCAAACAACTGTACAAAATGATAACAAACCTGAAAGATTTAATGTATTCACAGTGCCTGCGTTCCACATATCCTGATACTTAGCTTTGTATTTCAAATGAATTTGCTTAAGACCTGTTTGTCTTTGAATCTTTAGCACCTTATAGACAAAACTTTTTATGGCTTTCCTCCAGTGGGCAATGCTTGATCTCCCACAACATAGACCATAGACTCTAGCATTTTGTACATATGCTTTTTTTTTTTTTTTTTTGTACAGACTATTAACTTGTTTAGGAAATGGGAATTTCCCAATTTGATCTTTATCCTGCACTTAAGCTGAGTTTTAATTCTTTCAGCAGATCGCCCTTTAGGGTATCTTGACAGCTCACAGGCTAGTATGAACCTGGAAGATAGTATCTACACAAAATTCTATGAATTGAAAAGATCTTTGTAACCAATCTAAAATGCACATAAATCTGGCTACAGAGGAACATCATTAAGGGGAAGAATAAAAATACTTTTGAGAAACCCACTTTACTGTCCAGTTCACAGCCAGCTTTCTATTAGAAAAATTTGGGATTGGAAGTCAGTCAGCCACATGCAGCTTTGCTGATGAATGAACACTACTTTTTCATATCATTTGTGAAAACAAATCTTCAACTCTGTTGCCCGTTATATTGAAGAAATTTTGCTGTTTCTACTCTCTGTATCTGATTTTAAAAGGAAAAAAATATTCACACCTGGCTTTCAGGTCATTGACTTTGAATTCTTACTAGCAAAGGTCACTGTGTTTTTCTTGAGTCGATACTTAATAAATTTTGCTTGAAAGTACTTCTACTTTTTTGGCATTTATGCAAACTCTGTGTTTTAGTTCAAGGTATTAGTTAAAAATAAGTTGAAACATTGGGTCTATGTTCTCTTGACATACAAATGGAGAAATGGAGAAGAGTTTTAAAAAACAAAAAACTACCACCATAGACCACTTGCTAACTCCTCTTAAATACTGCTTGCTCCTCAGCCAAAGTGATGTCTCAAAATATCCCTGCCTCAAACCTGGCTATTTACAAGAAAAAGCTAATTGCAAACATTGTGCCTCAAACCTGGCTATTTACAAGAAAAAGCTAATTGCAAACATTATAAGTTGTGAGCATCCATCTTGGAACTTTTAAGGACTTCTCCTAAAGAACTTTACCATCATTGGTCTCTGAGTGAATTTCAAAACTGCTGCTGCAGAGGGATCATGTCTTTCTGTCACAGTGATAACAAAGATTTACACTAGTACTTGGGTTCTTTCTAATATTACCTTAGTACCTTCTTCATCCATCTATCTTAACCCACATTTATATCTGTCAAATATTCAGAAACCTGGTCTTCTCATAGTCCTCAGTTCTTAAACAAGACTTATTGACTCAACAGCCACTCGGGTCTCCTCTATTCCACTGGGTAATTTCTGACTATCTCTAGCTCTCCACTGAGTTGTGCTCCCTTGTGGGAAGACTAAACTCCCAGGACTTTTGCAGTCCTATTTTCTCCTGAGCACTGGTCAGTCACTTAAGTCTATACATCTGAGTCTGTCCATCCAGGTCGTTGGAAGACTAACAGGAAGGGATGCTGTTATCTATGGACCAAATGTGCATCATCCCTGGAAGCAGGTGGTCCTTTTCTTACTTGCTCAAAAGCTGGAAGAATCTGTTTACGTGGCCACATGCTTTCATATCTACTTACTGCCTGACCTCTCTTTGTAGGTGGTCAGTTTGTGTGGCCTGATAATTTCTTCCCACTCTTTTCCAGATTTAGGCCACAAAGGAGGATATTATTTAGAGAATCATCTAGTTTCAAAAAATTAACTACTCTAGCAACATCTCAAGAGTCCATTCACTTGAAGGATTTTTCAGCCTCCTCTCCAGATGGTAATTCTTTAAGGATTGTTTATATATCAATTATGTTTTCAAATAATTTACTTCTCACTAATAATGAGGGCCAGAGCCTGGGTAGAGATTGGCCTTAGAAATAGAATGTCCCACAGAAGGGATTTGCTTATGGAACAAATTCAGTCTACTATCTGGTATTGGATATCCTACCAGCTAAGAATGGTTTATACAGAGAACAGCTGCCATCAATTTGATGATATGACCCCTAACTTTAATTAAATGAAATGTCATTCCCCCCAAATCCCTTTATTTCCTTTTTATGTTGTATTAGAAGAAAATTATCCATCATTTGTATGCTCACATTCTTACCTTCATCAGTGAAAAATGGCAGAAATGGGTTTTCTCTTTGTAAATGTGTATGTGAAACTCTGTTTTCCCTCTAGTTCCACTAACTCAAGTGCTGTCTGTCCCTTTACAGAAATTAGCTTGTGAAATTGTGTGACCGATGCTAATCGTTAGCCACAGATCTGAAAAGTGACCAGAGAGAAACAAAAGTTAAGTGGGTGCTACACACCAAGGCATTCCTACCATGGTCTATGCCCTTATCCTCACAGTGAAACTAGGAGGGAAGTCTGTGTTGTGCCCCCTCTACAGATGAGGAAGTGAGAGCTTCAAGAGGCTCCATGGCTTCTTTGTTATGGTGAAGTGTGCTGGCCTGTGGGAGAACTTGTATTCAGGGGCCTGGTGTATCTCTCTCCCAAGCCTGTATGCTGCCTTCTGTATTATCCAAACTTGGTGATAAGCACATCACTGATTAAACGATGCAGTCAGAATTAACTATCTCTACTCATCCACTCTTCTCCCTTCACAATCCAGACACTCAGCTATGGCAGCCTCCTCCTAACAGCATCTTACTATGCCCATGTGATGAGAAAGAGAAGGCACCAAACAGACACTAGAGTATTCCCCCAAGGGAAGCTCACTCAGGCTTCTAAAATACACAGTAACTGTGTCTGGGAGTTATGGCTCACCAAGGCTCTGGAGACCATGCTCTGTGAGCCAGCTCGGCAGCCAATGGAGTTTCAGGGAAATGTTTGGTATTCAAGCCATTTGGTGGACAGGCAAGCCCAACATGCTCTAGGAACACAGAGTACTCACTGGACAGCTTTGAAATATACACAGTCCCAGGATATACTAGCCATTCTCTGCTTGGGGCCTTAGCTCACTGCTAAATTCAGCCCTGCAGGAGCTCAGGAAAATTCCATCTGAGCTCACACACATGCATATATCTTGACCCATAAAACTTGGAGCACAAGACAGAAATCAGCCTAGCAAATCTTCACCTGTTCCTTTGGGGTTTCTTGTTTCAACCTTCCCCCTAAAATATGATGAGTGACTCAGTCATCCTTGTGTCTTCTAAAAATAAATGCCATTTCAGTCAAAGTCTTGTTACTATTAATACCCTTAGACGGATGCCAAGTGTTGCATTATATTTTAAGAGCTCAAGGTTGACTCCTTAAAGCATTTTTAATTTTTTAGGTTTAACAATCATTAGACATTTTCGTACAAAAAAAAAAATCCAGAAAATAGAAATGTACAAGAGGAGGAAACATTCCAAATCCCATTTGAGTGAGTGTTGTGCTCTGAAATTTATCTATCCAGAGGTTTGTGTGTGTGTGTGTGTGTGAGAGAGAGAGAGAGAGAGAGAGAGAGAGAGAGAGAGAGAGAGAGGGGGGGTGGGGAGAGAGCATGCACATCCAGTGTGATCATATGTATGTGCAGACAAACTGGGGTCAAACCGAACACACTTTTATATTCTGTAACTATCTCTGTGTGAGACTCTAGAGTCAATTCATTAAGTGAATTTGACATTAACAAAGCATTTAAAGAAGGAAAAGTCAACTTTGATGCCCAGGATTTATGAAACTACAATCAACTCAAATTCCCAAGGCCAAGAATTGCTTGGGTCTAAGTAGATGTAAAACCTGATAGAATTTAAAGGCTTTAACAAGGAAGGGAAGGAAAGGTGAGGAAAAAGAAAATACTATTTATCATCACCTAATCACATTAGGCATCTTTTCAGCTAAGTGGTGTCTAAAGGAAAATATTAAGCTGATAAGTGTAGAAACTGCAGAGCAAAACCCTCCTGGAAGGTACAAAGGGCATAAGGTCTGAATCAATACTGCCAGAATAGATAACAACTTATTTTGGAAAAATAACATATCATAGAAATAAAATATTTTTATGTGTTCCCATGGAGTATTCTGTTCCTCCATTGGCATAATTGGAAAAGTAGGGAGACATTTGTGGTGATCAGAATGGTAATGTTTTCGTCCTCCAGTGTCATCACTAATGTGTCATCTAAGTGTCATCTAGTGTGTCATCTGACCAAGAATGTTGACAACTTCCCACAAGGCCAAGGATGCTGATAATGTCCCACAATGCACAAAGGCTTCCACAGCAAATCATCATCAAGCTAATTATCTCTATTGTTGATCATCATGAATTCTGCCCTAGGGTAACTCTGATGTTTAAGGAAGATTTGTATTATACTACTGGGCAAGGTTATTTTAATTCTGAATTAGCGAATCAACAGCTGTAACCATAATGGTTACTATCTTCTGCCCAATGACTGACAGACCCAGATCCTCTGGCAGAAAACAGGCTGGAATATAGTAAGGAAAGGGAAGGTAAGTAAGGAGGCATGATGAAATGGGGATTAATTGATATCTGCAGGTAAACATTTCATCTCTGCAATGTGTCATAGAGGAGAGCCAAGGCCAAGATCAAAGCACCAGCAGATTTGACATCTGAGAAAGCACCCTTCCTCATAGGTGACCATTTCCTTTCTGTGCCCTTTCTTGAAGGAAGAAGGCAGCTCTCAGTTCCCCTTCTCATTAGGCACCAATGCCATTACTATTATCTCTACTCCATTACCCAACCAACTATAAAAGGCCCCATATCTTGGATGGAACTAGAAGAAACCAACCTGAGTGAGGTAACCCAGTCACAAAAAGACAAACACGGTATGAACTCACTCATATATGGGTTTTAGACATAGACATTCAATTCACACCACCAGAAAAGCTAGGAAATAAGAAGGACACTAAGAGAGACATACTTGGGACCCCTGGAGAAGGGGAAAGGGACAAGATCTCCCAAGCAAATTGGGAGCATGGGGGGAGGTGAGAGGGAGTTAGGAGAAAGAGAAGGGGGCAAGAGGAGGGGAGAGGTGAGCATGAAGGAACAGGAGGACTGAGACAGGGAAAGAATAAAGGAGAACAAGAAAAGAGATAACATAATAGAGGGAGTCATTATAGATTTAAGGAGAAATCTGGCACTAGGGAAATGCCCAGAGATCTATAAGGATGACCCTAACTAACAGTCTAAGCAATAGTGGAGAAGCTACCTTTAATGCCCTTCCACAATAATGAGATTGGCAACTACCTTATATGCCATCCTAGAGCCTTCATCTCATAGCTGACAGAAGCAGAAGCAGACACCCACAGCTAAACACTAGCTGAACTCCTAGAACTCAGTTGCAGAGACGGAGGAGTAATGAGCAAAGGGGTCAAGATCAAGCTGGAGAAACCTGCATAATCAGCTGACCTGAACAAGGGGGAGCTCATGGACCCCAGTCTGATAGCTGGGAAATGAGCATAGGACCCATCCAGACCCCCTGAATATGGGTGTTAGTTAGGAGAACTGGGCAGTCTATGGGGCCTCTAGTAATGGATTGGTATTTATCCCTAGTATACAAATGAACTTTGGAAGCCACTTCCACATAGAGAGATACTTTCTCAGTCTATACACATGGGGGAGGGAGTAGACCCTGACCCAAATGGTATGACAAACTTTGAAGACTCCCGATGGAAGGCCTCACCCTCCCTGGTTAGCAGGAAGGGGATGGGCTGGGGTTTGGTGGGGGTGATAGGAGAGGATGGGAGGGTAAGGGAACTGGGATTGACATATTAAACCACCTTGTTTCAAATTTAAATACAAAGGGGGGGGAAAGGCCTCATTCCCATATACCATCATAATGGGGTCTAACAATTGAATCTAATGGAGGACATAGGCATTCTGTTTACTGCACCAAGCTTCACTTCACACATGCTTCTTCCATGATGACAATGCCCTCAGTGAGAACCACACCTATTTCTAAGTCAGAATTCCATAACTAAGAAAAGACATACTGGGCATACTGAGGGCTACGGAGATGACTCGGTGGGCAAATTGATGGTGGGCCCTAGGAGGAAGACCTGAGTTCAGATCTCTAGCAACTACAGGGCAGCATGGTTTTGTGCTGAAAGTTAGCGAGGTAGGTTCCCTGGAACTTATGCAGCTTAGCCAGTTGGTGAGCTCTAGGCTACAGATTCAGTGAGAGATTCCAAAAAAAGAGGGAGGGGAGGGTGTGGGGAAGGGATGGAAAGAGGAAGAAGGAAGGAAGGAGGGAAGGAAGGAAGGAAGGAAGGAAGGAAGGAAGGAAGGAAGGAAGGAAGGAAGAAAGGAAGGGAAGCAAAGTGAAGACTAAGGAAGAAGACACCTGAGCCTCTATACGAAGAGTACACACAGGTACATGCACACATGCGAGGGTATGCACACATTCATGCATACACACTAAGGGCTGTGTGCTGAAGGGGCAGAGAAGCAGCAGGAAGCAGGTACCTTGAGCTCATCCCATAATACTTCAGATTGTTTAAGGCTCTCTAGTCAGCCCCTTATCTCGTAAGACCAGACTATTTGTTTTCCCTTGTTTCATCTGTGTGCTTGATCATTTGTTTACAAAAGGAACTCAAATGAACATTCAAAAAGGCCTCCAGAGGGGCCCATCGGCACGCAAAGCTTCTGTTCCGCAAGGAACAGAGGATGGAACTGAAACATTGGATCATCTATGAATGACTCCGTTCAGGAGTGCGACTTTGAGCATTCATACTGTGTGTGCATACTACATATGAAGCATTAAAGTGAGAAAATATTACAAGTAAGTACAAATATTGTATACAAGCATTATAGTAGATAACTAAAATATCAGTATTTCTTACCAATGTGAAAACATAGAAAGGTCATGGTGAAAAACCTAAGGAGTTAGGTAGACTCTTATCCCATAAAAATTGCCTTGGAGAAAATTGCAAGGAATTGTATGTATCCTTGATTGCTGGCTAACTCTTCTTTAATCATATCAGGAGTAATTGGTCTCAAAATTAGATGGGCATAAATATTCAGGGTTTGTTTGGAGGGCTTCTATGAAACATTATTAATGGAGACAGCACTTGTTTCTACCACCATCATCCAAAGACTTTTAACCAACAGCCAACATCAAACTGAATGGAGAGAAGCTTAAGGTGATTCCTCTAAAATCAGGAACAAGACAAGGCTGCCCTCTCTCTCCATATCTCTTCAATATTGTACTTGAAGTTCTAGCTAAAGCAGTAAGACAACAAAAGGAGATCAAGGGCATCCAAATTAGAAAGGAAGAAGTCAACCTGTCACTATTTGCAAATGATATGATAGTTTACATAAGCGACCCAATAAACTCTACCAGGGAACTCCTACAGCTGATAAACACCTTCAGCAAACTAGCAGGATACAAGATAAACTCAAAAAAATAATCAGTAGCCTTACTATATACAGACAACAAAGGGACTGACAAATCAGAGGAACATCGCCCTTTACAATAGCCACAAGCAACATAAAGTATCTTGGAGTGGCACTTACCAAACAAGTGAAAGACCTATACAGCAAGAACTTTGTGTCTTTAAAAAAAGAAATTAAAGAAGATACCAGAAATGGAAAGATCTCCCATGCTCTTGGATAGGTAGTATAAACATAGTAAAAATGGCAATCTTGCCAAAAGCAATCTACAGATTCAATGCAATCCCCATTAAAATCCCACCACAATTCTTCACTGACCTTGAAAGCATAATAATCAATTTTATATGAAAAAAAAACAAAAGACACAGGAAAGCCAAAACAACCCTGTACAATAAAGGAACTTCAGGAGGCATCACCATCCCTGATTTCAAGCTCTACTATAGATCGATAGTCCTGAAAACAGCTTGGTACTGGCACAAAAATAGATAAGTAGACCAATGGAATTGAATCAAAAATCCTGATATTAATCCACACACCTATGAACACCTGATTTTTGACAAAACAGTTAAAAAGTATACAATGAGAGGAGGAAAGCATCTTCAACAAATGGTACTGGCACAACTGGATGATGGTGTGTAGAAGACAGCAAATAGACCCATGTCTGTCACCATGCACAAAACTCAAGTGCAAATGGATCAAAGACCTCAACATCAATCCAGCCACAGTGAACCTCTTAGACTAGATTTGAAACAATGCCATTCCTTTTTTTATAAAGATGAACTTTCATACAAAGAATGGGTCACTAAGACCAAAATTCCACTAAAACTTGGCATTTGGGCCTCTCTGCCTTAATGATTCCTGGCTGAATGCCACTAGCATCTCTCCTAAGCACTAACACTAGGTAGTGTAGACACAATAAGTCATAACAGTTTTCCATAATTCCAAGGTAATTCTCATCCTGATAACTCAGCATCAATAATGTATATGCAATTCTAAATGAAAGCAAGTGTGCATACATGCCTATTCACAACCTACTATGTCTTTATAGGTCACACTGGGGATATCAGAATCTCATCTTTTTTTTTTTTTTAATAAGAAAGCCCTCCACTAACTGCTCCTATACAAACTTAGCTGTTAGAAACATTGTTGCTGATAATATGTTTCCCCGAAAATTATTGACATTTTCTCCTAATCCTTCAGGACAAAAAGTTAGCTGTTGCCACATAGAAGTAAGTGGGAACTGGCAGGTTATCTTTGAACTATTCCTTAGGAACACACCAGTAATATCTGGTCAAATTTGTAATTAGGTCCCTCAAATATTTTTTATTTCCTTCTACCATGCTTTTCCTTTTTCTGCTTACTAATGGCTAAATCTCACAATGTTTAGGAATTCTCAGTCATTGTTATCCAGAGTTCCTGGTCACCCAACACACACACACACACACACACACACACACACACATACAGAGAGAGAAAAAGAGAGAGAATACATACACACACAGAGGTACACACATGCACATGGAACACATGCGCACACACACAGGGAGAACACATGCACACACAGAGAGAGAACACATGCACACACACACACACACACACACTTTTAAGCCTTTGGTCAGCTGTCAGGTGACATGATGATACTGCAGAAGGCTTAGCAGACATCTGCTCATGCATTCAGGGTGTGGTATTTCCTTCACTGTCAAAGATAAATTGCTAGACAACTGTATGGACAACTACAGAACTACAGCAAGCCTCTTGGCTCACATGATATGTAGCTGAGTTGACCAGCTTTCTAAATAGAATCATTGATAATATTCCTACTGCAGGAGCCACAGTTTTTCCCTTTAGGATACATCTAAAAGCAAAACAAGAGATCATCATACAAGCTTCAAATACAAAAATGTTGAAACCTCCATATGTTGAAACCTCCTTTTTCATGGCTGTGTGAGTACTCACAATGATGTATAATTTGATGATTGTCCTGGAATTCAGCATTTGCAAAATTCTATTTTAAATTCAAAGAAGTTTTAAAAGAGAAAGACAATGAACTTCTAAGTATTAATATAACACCTCTGAACCCCCTGAAAAGAGTAACTTTCAAACATGACCTCCTTTTCTTTTTAACTGGCAAGAGTTGGCTTATATAATAGGTAGAATAAAGATAATGTTCATCTGAGAGTAGATGAGATAAAATACACAATACATAGTTGGCACTGAAGGGCTAGATTCCTATCCTTTCCTTTTGAAGTTACCATGTTGGCTGTTAGATCCTCTTGACTCACTGGCTGGAAGCTTGAAGAGGGGGATTAGAATATGACCTTCAAGATGTCTCAAGCCAAGATATTTTTAAACAAGATATTGTAGGAGAAAAATACTGCATTTTCTTTTTTACATTAAACCAATCAGTTCTTAGGAAAGAAGGAACATTAAAACAATTCAGACAGAGAAAAAATTAAAAGGCAATTTGAATATTGTTCTATTGGCCAATGTCCTGTTTTGATGGTTGCTCCACAGAGATCTGGACCATAAGAGGCTATGGAAGACTAAAGGATGGTGGAGTCCAGTAACCTACCTTATAGAACCCTGTATCCTGCCTTCATATAGCTGTGACATTGAGAGTTTTTAGTTTTGGAGAGTTATGCTAACATCCTCAAGTTAAGTGATGAAAACTAAAACATCAAGATCTCTCCACTCTAATCTGTCTGTGAGCTCTCTTTGTTAGAAACATTTCATGGAAAACTGATAGTAGGAGATTAAAAGTAATTTACTAACAACTGACTTTAAGGACAGAAACTCTGCATTAGAATTAGTGACCAGAAGTGCACACCGTGGCCCATGTCTACAGTCCCAGCACTCATGAGATGGGGACAGGGGATGGTTAGATCAAAGCAAGCTTGGATACACTGTTGAGTCCTATCTCAAAAGGAAGAAATTAAGGGAAGGAGGAAGGAAAGGAGGGAAGGAGGAAGGGTGAGTAACCAGAAGCCAGACTGCAAGCTTAGATGCCTGTAAAAGCTGGACGGATCCAGTACAAGCAACAAATGAACGAAGAAACGTTTTTTTAAAGATGAAATCTAAAGAAGCACAAAACTGCTTAGCATCTGAATAACTATCCAGCCTTAGGAACAAAAGGGGAAATAAATAAGTTTTCACCTAGAAAACTGGCATACAGGCAAAATTTTGGCTTCATATCATGTTTACAAAAATGAAAATTAATAAAATATAGGGAACAAAAATTTTTCAATTAATATGAAAAACTTTAAGATATTATATCTCTATTGACCTATATATTTATTGAAAGAGAGTTATTATACCTTCACATTTCAATTTTAAGTTTATATATTTTCATGTTATATGTTATTACATACTTATTTTAAAAGCCTAACTACCAAAAAGTAAACTTATATTACTGGTAGACATTTTGATACTATTTCTGTAATAATGTGGTAATGGGATACTATGTTAACATTTTAAAATGGAACTATAGGAAGTTAATCATGTGTAAAGTTATTCTCAATACATTGTTAAGCCAAAAAATTACAAGTAATATGTCCTGTATAAAGAATGCATGTTTACCTATGTGCCTATGCACATAGAACATAAAGGTGTATGTGTGTATTGTGTGTACAGGCATTCCCCTAGATTATATCACCCAGGAAACATGCAATTTCATAAATCAAAAACAGTAAAATACCAGTAATTTCATAGGCTACAACTGAGCAAATGAATATATACACATTGAAAATAGATCTAAATTTCACAAAAATGAAGGGTTCTTGTGCTCAGTGACTAAAGTATGTTTAAAACTTTAACTTTTTATAATTAAGACACACTTTAATATAAAATATTTGTTGCATACATGCCCCAAAAACCTAAAACAGTTTCTTAAATTACTCTTGCTTTCAGAAGTTATATAATGCACACACACACAGTGTGTGTGTACATACATGTATGTTTATATATATATATATATACACATATATATATAAAACAAATACATATAATGAATAGCTATAATCAAAATTTTAGTACAGTCTAAAGCACTATTTGATTTAAGAAATATCAAAATACAAACACTGAGTCTTCCCTAGGAGGAACACTCTCCTATACTTCTTTCCCAAAATAGTTCCAGCCAAAATTGCATGTGGCAAATTAGCATCCTCATGGTGGGGGAATCCTGGGCTCTTAGTCCTGATGTTGTCTACCTTGTCTCTAGAGCTGCATCCCTGGTCTCCTGGGCTTAGCTGGTATCCCTTCCTGCTGACTCAACCTTATGCTAACTCCTACAGTCTGCAAAGACTAGCTATCTGCAGATCTTCCAGACCTTGTTGTCAGTCTTGTAGTTCTCAATTCTGAACCTTAGCATTGAAGACTTGGGGCAGCATAGAGCACTAGGCCCCAGAGTCCCTTGTCCACCAAGCCGTGGGGGTTGGGGGGCAATAAAAAAATCTGAAAAGATACAAGATACAAGAATCCTTGCTCAAAGTGATAATTTACAACATTCTTTTATAAAATTGTCTAATTGATTTTAAATATTTCTTTGGTCTATCCTTGCAATTTCTCCTATTAAAATTATGTTTAACTGAATGATTGATGATAGTAGAAATACCAAGTTTTTGGCTCACTCCCCCCCAAAAAATGGAACCTTGTGTCCATTCAAAAGTCATTTAAGTAAAAAAGAATCATCAAAGCATGTCTAGCTAAAACAGGAGAGAGCAGAAGAGGGAGATGCCCCTTTGAATTGAGAACAGAAGGATTCTGAAAGCTCACAGAGTGGATTAAGAAAAGCCAGTACAAACTATAAAGAAAGCTCAAGACACAAATGGGAGCATCTTGTGTGTTTTTATTTGTAAACTGTTTGTCTCTCTTGAATACTTCAGAGAGGGCCATCCTGAGCCATGCATGCTCCCTGTCACGGACACAAAATTTACAGGAGAATAGGATTAAATAAAAACACCAGTGTCTGGGTTTCAGTTCTGCACAAACTTGTTCAAGAAAGAACCTCTGGCATCCAACAGGGTTCTGATCAGTGAGGGATCAAGAAGCTTAAAAGAAAAAACAGTTTTTACAAAAGACATTTAATAATCATAAACTTCCAGGCTTATAAAAATGGTGTAGAATTAAAAGAGGAAAGTTTGGAAATGATAGCTTTTTTCCAAATAAAAATCTTAAGTGCATAAGGAAGGAGGTCATGGAGAGGTCAACAGGATGAAAGTCAGGAGATTGCTTTAGTGGGTGGCCATCAAGAGCCAGAAAGGCACAGCTGCAGATGACAGAACAAATCGCCACAGCTGTTGGGGGCACACGTGACAGGTGGCAGAAAGGTAAGTTGAGCAAGGCTTGGCCACTGGTTGGCTTCAGGACTGGAAGTAAATGGTGACTGTAAGGCTTAAGGTAGGGCCAAATGCAGGAATACACATTCTATTGTACTTTTAATGCAAAATGACAGCAATCCAAGTTTTCTCTTCTGAGAGTATAAAGACCTGGGACTGGAGACATGGTTCAGTAGTTAAGAGCACTGACTGTTCTTCCAGAGGACCCAGGTCCAAGGCCCAGCATCCACATGGTACCTCATGACTGTCTGTAACTCCACTTGCAGAACCCCCATCCCTCTTCTGGCCTCCATGGGCACTGCATGAACATGGTACACATAAGAGCAGGGAAAACATGCATAAACATGAAACAAAAATAAATAGATCTTTAAAAATTGCAAAGTCCTAAACATAAAAATATGTAATTCTAAAATTTGTAATGATTCAATATATTCAGTGGTATTAAGAAATACAATGTATGACAGATTGAATGTAATGGGACCCCATCATCTTATAGGGAGTGGCACTATTAGGAGGTACAGCTTTGTTGGAATATATGGCCTCATTAGAGGAAGTGCACCACATCTGCCTGCATGTCGCCTTGCTCCCCACTATGATGATATTAGACTGAACCTCAAACCGAAAGCAGCCTCCACAATTAAAGGTTTTCTATGTAAGCATCACCATTGTCATGGTGTCTCTTCACAGCAATAGAAATTCTAAGACACAATGGGTATATTTCTTAACAAGCATTCTGATAGAATATTAAAAGTGTCTGCATTTGCACACATGACCTCCTAGTGCCATCAACAACCTGTACAGTGCTTCTTTTTTAGAGTAAAAATGTGTTTTCTACACACATGGTAGCTGAGTTGAAATGAACTCAGATGTTGGTTCACTCTTTGAGTAGAAATAATATAAATGGAATCATGGATTTTTATTTGACATTCTACAACCTGGGCCAGTTAGAAAAACCATTGTTTGACTAATAACTGTCAGATATAGTGGACTTCATTCATCTCACTTTTCAGATATACAAAGGAAACCTTGGCTTTCCTGTTTTCATTAACCAATGCAATGATTGTGTTTCCACTGAGCTACAAGTTACAGGCAAGACCACTTTAAAGTATGCAGGTCCACATGCCTGTGCAATCATTGCCATTATCTAGTTCTAGAACACTCATATCATCCCCCAAAAGAAACTTCCAAACCCATTAGCATTCACTCCTACTTCCTTTCCACACAGCCCCTGATAAACACTAATCTCCTTTGTCTCCATGGATTTCCGGCTCTAGATACTTAACACAAGCATAAACATGGCTGTGTGACCCTCTGAACTCCCATTCAGCATGCAGCACTAAAAATGGAGCTCCAATTTAGCAATCATATTTCCTCAGGTTTTTCCAGTTTAAGACAACTTAGTTTTGGTAAACACTAAACTTAAAGTACACTCACTTGTGCTCACTCTCTTCCTTCTCAAGTTCATCTCACCACAAGGCACACCTAGGTGTGATGGTGGAAGGGTGAGATGGCATCTCTTCTAGCCTCTGCAGGGGAGTGCCCCTGAGGTACAACTGATCCTGAGTGTACTCTTGGCCAGTGATTGTATCTCATGTCTCAGCCCTATACTGCCTGCATCACTAAGATTGTGGCTCTCTGCTCTAGTCAAGTCTAGGCCTTGCCATGTCATGATCTCTCTGCACATGTATCTACTCTGAGAATGAGATTGGGCCATGTTTCAGTTTGGTTTGTTTTTACCATTATATATTCTCCATCTGTTCTGATTTCTGACATCCAGTGTGGATCCAACCATGTCTTGAAAATGAGGAAATAAATCCTTCAAAATGCAGCTCAAATATTATCTCCTTCATGAACCAGCCCTTTCCCTCATGCTCCCATCAGAAGATAATTTTGCTGCTCACTGGACTCTTTGTTGGCTTGTATTCTGTCTGTAAGTGTTCATTTCCTTATGCTGAGTCCCACCTCTCTCCCAATGCCTAAGTCTCCCTCAGACCCTCCTCACATAAATGATACCCTCAATAAATTTGTGTGTATGTGTATGCATGTTAATGTGTGTACATGTGGAGTGGGAGAGTGTGTGTACACATTTGTGAATTTTAGAGGTGGACATCAGTTGTTTTTCTCTAGCACTTTCTGCACATGCACCTGTATACTCACATGTATGCACCAGATACCACACACACACACACACACACACACACACACACACACACACACCTTCCTCGGTTTCCATGTGTGCACATATGCCTGCACACTCACATGCATGTACCACAGATAATACACATACACACACACACACAAACACACCTACACACCTTACTCTGATCTTCACATGTGCATACAACTGCATACTCACATGCATGCACCACCAACACTATACACACACATACACCAACATAGGCAAGAGCAATTTGACTTTGGGGCCATCCTGGGCTACACAGCATAACCCTGCCTCACAATAAAACAACACAAGAAAGAAAGTGTCTAGTGTTGGATACTGGTTGTATACTCAGAAAAGCAACTAAGAGCACCATTTATGACCAAAATATCTGAATCTAAAACACTGTTTACTCAGTTCACCATTATTTTGTTGTAATTAGAGATACCAAGATTACCTACATGTTAGGACTACATGAGTGTTGAATGAGTTGACATTCACTTAAACAGAATGTCTGGTATCCAGCTGATAGCCCCCATTCCTCACCCATCTCAGCCATCACCAGGCTGGGAAGCCAGGATCAAGGGCATCATCTGGTGAGATCATTCTCTCTGTGTTACCTCTTTGTGGAAGGTAGGAGGGAGGAAGAAAGCGAAGGGGAACTAGGAGGAGGGGAGAGAGGGGGACAAGGCATATTCCTTTTATTGGAAGCTTGTTCCTGGGATAACTAATGCACTCCCATGGTGATGGCATTAAAGTGACTGCATTAATCCATTCACAAGGGCAAGTCCCCCATGACCTATTCATCTCCTCCAAGTCCCACTACAGCACTTTCAGTAGGGACTGAGTTCTAACGTGCACTCTGGGAAACACTCAAACCACACCATCCACTCACACAATGGCCTCAAACGGAAAGACACCATCCTCCCCTTTTCTTTGCGGTACCATCATGACCATTTGTTTTAAAGCAAACAACGAAGTGGAATAAGCTGGGCATAGTAGCACCAGCCTTCAATCCCACAGCTTCAGAGGCAGAGGTAGATCTTTATGAGTTCAAGGCCTGCCTGCTCTACATAGTGAGTTCTAGGTCAGCCAAAGTTACATTAAGTGAGACCCTGTCTCAAAAAAGGAAAAATGGAGTAAGTCCCCTAAATAAAAAGACAAGAATGACCAATGAGGCTACACCTGCCCTTGAGATGCCTACATTGGACTGGGACATTCCAACTTCTGGAGACCCTTGTTTTAAAACTGTATCATATCCACACTGAGTTTTGGCTCCTGTGCAACCTAAATTTTCTTAAGATGCAAAAAAAAAAAAAAAAAAAAAAAGAAAGAAAGAAAGAAAGAAAGAAAGAAAAGAAAGGAAAGGATAGAAGGAAGGAAGAAAAGAAAGAAAACCCGATGTGCTTCTTGATGGTCCAGTCAAGTTATACAAGCATGGCTGATTTGTGGAAATAAATTTGTCACTGAGGACATGAGGCAAGCACCTTTTTGAATTCTACCAAGCAATCTGTGGACCAATGATGCCAGCCAACACTCTCAAAGGCCTCATTGTGGGCCTTTGTTCTCCAGGCTGCTAATTGTTGGCCTCCATCCACCCCTCCCTGCAAGCACAGCACCATATTTGTCATTCAGCTGCCTGGATCTGTTCAGAGCCTATAAACAGAAAAGAGTCTTTCTTAGCAACCACTTTTGAAAGAGCACAGCTACCCTTCCCCCAAGAGAAAAGTCTGTGATGGGGAAACAAAGGGGGGGAGGGTGAGCAACCGGAAGTCACTTGGGGAAAAATCAAAATGACAATCCAATGTGCAAGCTTCTAACACTGCTGGCTGCCTTGTCTTGAGGGGTTAAAAAAAAAAAAAGTAATTAAGACCCTCTTAAAATGTTTTCAGAGGCCATCTGCGAACAGATTAAAAGGCGACTAAGAAGTGATCTCACCACCATTTGCAGACGTCTGGTCACGGGGATATCTGCAAGATAACCAAGAATAATCCAGTTATGTTATTCGACTTTATCTCCTTGGAGAACGCGCCAGGCTTTCGTCTTGCTATTTTTAGTCTTGAGCGTCAAACACCATGGGAAGCATCATCGCCAAGAGAGCTCCAAGACCATTTGTTCTTATTGGCAGGTAAAGCTCTGAGGAGTGGAAATCACACTCACCCAAAGAGCAGCTGGAACCCAGAGTGCACGGGTGGGCAGAACGGAGAGCTGGGAAGAGCGCACGGGTGGGCAGAACAGAGAGCTGGGAAGATGTGCTTACAGGCAAGGTTTTGATGGATGTGATGTTTCAGGAGAACTGCAGGAAAACCATCACATTTATAAAGAACACCCATGAGCTCTGACCTTAACAGAGAACACAGCCAGGGATCCACCGGAGTGCTCACGGCCAGTTAATCTTTTTGGAAGTTGAAATGTTTCTGTACTTAAGTCAGTTCCCTCTTGCCAGCCTGAGAACTGCTAGTTGAGAAAACAGGACCGGTAGGCATGGAAACCTCGAGGATCTTGGTAACAAAACTTACCACAGGGTTCGCCGGAAAAAAAACGTGGGGTATCTTCAAGAAGGAAAGCTAAGTTTGGTGCGATTCTGGGTGACCAGATAGTACGGACAACTATGGTGTGCTAAACTTTCATGATTGAATGGAAACAATTAACCTTTTATGGGTCATCATTCTTCTCCTTCAACACTGCCTGCCTGCCAACACTGAGGCTGCCAAAAATCAAAGAGTAGGGGCATCAGGAAGAATTTTTCATCCTGTTTTCCTACTATGTCCTTGAAGGCATGACAAAATATGTTCAGTTCTGAACTCTTATGACTGTTTCAATTCATGAAAGAATTGTGAACAGAAAGATCCCTTATGTAGTGTCCCATCACTCATCTCTAGGATCTCCCTGGTTGCCCTTTGGTAAGTTACTACCTGCAAGGAAGTCACTGAATCCCAGGAAAACCGACATCATGAGACAGCAGAACT
The DNA here is from genome assembly GCF_943737965.1 of Phodopus roborovskii. Taxonomy (NCBI): domain Eukaryota; kingdom Metazoa; phylum Chordata; class Mammalia; order Rodentia; family Cricetidae; genus Phodopus; species Phodopus roborovskii. The sequence continues at coordinate 87,291 of NW_026125178.1, read as the reverse complement.
GGGTGGGCTTCTGCCCTTAGACTACCCCCCTCTTCTCCAGCCTCCATCCCAGGTGAGCTGAGCATTAGGTAAGAATGCACAGCTGGTACCAACACACCAGGCTACTAGTACAGTTCTGGGACTGGCCTGCAATAGCATATAGAGGCATTAGCTAGTCAACATATAAAAATAAAAAGCATGCTGTTGGCTCATGGTTTCATGTATTCTAGCCCCAGACAACTTGGTCCCATTTCTTTTGGCCTGTGACAAGGCAGCATAACACAGCATAAGTGTGGGGTAAAACAAAAGCAGCTACCTAACCACATGGCCAAGACATGAGAGAGAGAATGAAGAGCTGAGGGCCTCTAGCTCCTTGAAGAGGATAGACCTGATGACCAGATTATTTCCTTCTAGGCCCAACCTCTTTTTTAATGTAACATTTTGTATTAACTTTGAGAATTTCATACCTATTTTGATCATATGTACCTGCTACTCTTCCCAGATGTCCCTTGCCTCCCCACCAACTCCCCAATTTCTACCCCTTTTTCACCAACCCCTGTAGTCTAATTTGTGCTGCCCAGATAGTCCTGAGTGTGAGGCCACCCTCTTCAGCATAGTCAACCCAACAGAAGCCCCTCCCTAAAAATAAAATGGATTCTTTATCTTCCAGAAGCTAGCAACAGTCAGTACATCCTCACTTGTAGATATGGATTTGTCTTATACGGAGTTATTACTGCTGCAATGAAATACTATATTGAAAAGCAACCTGGGGAATGTAGGATTATTTGGATTACATTTCCTAAGTCATAGTCCATTGAGGAAAAACAAGGCAGGAACTCAAACTAGACAGGAACCTGGAGAAATGGTACTTACTGGCTTATTCTGCCTGGTTTCTTACAGGACCCAGAACCACCAGTCAAAGATGGTACCGCCCACAATGGATGGTCCCTGCTATGTCAATCACTGGTTAAGAAAATGTCCTACAGCCTTGCTTGCCTACAGCTGGATCTTATGGAGGTATTTTCTCAGTTAAGGTTCCCTCTTCTCAGAAGATTATAGCCTTGTGTCAAAATGACATTAAACTAGCCAGTATAATTTATCCCTTGTCAACCTGGAATGCAAACACATCACTGTTGAGCTGTAACCTTTCCTTTCCTGCTCATCACCAAGATCACATATTAATATCAAGACCACAATATAAAATACTCCTATAGACTTTAAAATTCCAAACACTTGAAAGTTCAAAGTTTCTTAACTGTGGGCTACTATAAAATCAAAATCAGTGAAATACTTTATTCCAAGAGGAATGGACCAGGGCAAAGTCATCACAATCAAATCAAAGTAAAGCCAAATCCCAACAGTGTAAATAACTCAGTGTCTAATGTCTGAGATTCACTTACCACCTACGAGCTCCAACAGCCTGGGTCAGTTCCCAGCTCAACCCCCAGCAACACGCACAGCTTGTCTTCTAGGCTCCGGCTGCTTCCAATCCACTGCTCTGCTATTCTTGGTGGTCCTCCCATGGTACTGGCAGCTCCAAAATGTTTGGGTCTTCTACTGTACCTGGGCTGCGCCTTCATCAACAGCCTCTCCCGGGCTCTCCTCAGGAACACGAGCCTTTTCTCAAAGAGATAAGCCTCAGCTGCTTTCCGTGATCTCTTCATGCCTTCAAAGCTAGTGACACCTGGGCGACTCTCATACCACCAAGTTCTGCTGCTGACACCAGTACAGCCTTGGCCATGTCTGGAACACAGCTTCTGTGTGCTGACCCCAAGGAAACACTTTCTTTCCAGAAGACTTCACCTCAGTGAATTACAGCTGACTTTTCAGGTCAAATTATTAATGTCACTCATAGAGTCTTTGCTTTTCTCTGAAATTTCACAAGCCAGGCCCCCATCACCTGTACTGTTCTCCGAATTACCTTCTAATCTTCCAAGTTCTCATAACAATTCACCCAGCTTTAAAAACGCAAAAGCTCCTCTGCCCCAAAGTTCCAGTACTTACACGGTCCTTCCTAAAACACATGGTCAGGTCTGTCACAGCAATACCTCATGATCTTGGTACCAAATTCTGTCTTAATTGGGGTTCTTAATTACTGTGATGAAATTACTATGACCAAAAGCAATATGGGAAGCAGGATTTATTTGGCTTATTTATCCTGAATCACAGTTCACTGAGGGAAGCCAAGGCAGGAACTCAAACTGGGCAGGAACCTGGAGGCAGGAACTGATGTAGAGGCCAAGGAGAAGAGCTGCTTTATTGGCTTTTACCCCATGGCTTGCTCAGTCTGGTTTCTTACAGAACCCGGAACCACCAGCCCCGATTGGTACCACTCACCTGGCTGGGCCCTCCCATTTCAATCACTGATGAAGAAAATGCCTTACAGGCTTGCCTACAGGTGGGTCTTATGGAGGCATTTTCTCAGCCGAGGTTTCCTCCTTTCAGATGACTATAGCTTGTGTCTGGATAAACAAGCATTTGTGTGTCCATATAACAGACTACAGGCAAAATTGAAGAAAGGCTACAAGACTGTAGGGATAGTAGACAACTGATACATTCACCACACGGGTAAATCTTAAAAAACAAAGCAAAACAAAAAAAGATCCCTGGATTTTTAATATATTTCATTGCAGTGACCAAATACTTGACAAAATAAAATTAAGGGAGAAATGCCTTATATTGGCTCATGAGTTAGGAGCAACCATTGTTTTAGATGAGGGTTGGAGTGGCTGATGGCTATGGTAAGCAGAATTTGGGTAGCTAATTACATCCTGAAGAAGCAAAGACAGATGAACATCAGAGTTCTTTGGGCTTTTTCTCTTTTCCTACTTTATTCAGCCTGAGACACCAGCTCATGGAATGCTGCTCCCCACATTCATGGTTGGTCTCCTCAGTTATGTTCCTCTGGAAACACCCATAGATGCTCCTGCAGGTGTGTCTCCTAGGAGACTCTAAATTCAATCACACTGACAATGGGGACTGGCCATCTCTATCATTGTTGTACTCAGCAATGAATGAGAGAAACCAGAAACAGTAATGTCCACACTGCAGGATACTATCTAGTCAAAATTCCAGAAAATGCAAATCAAGTCATCAGTGACAAAAAGCAGATCAACCACTGCCTGATGCTAGAGAGAGGAGGAGAGAGTCTCAAAGGGACAGAAGGAAATGTTCTGGGACAATGAAAATATTCTACATCTTAATATGAGCAGTGACTTCATGGGCTTGTACTAATGTGAAAACATAGCTCACTGTTCCCTTTGGATAAATTGAATAGTACTCTCTAAGTGGATATCTTTTTACTGTATATAAATTTTACCTCAATAAAACCAAATGCAAAATATTAGTTAAGCTCTAAGTGAGTGTTTATATTTGGGCAACATTCTTTTCATTATGAGAAGATCCATTCTCCATAGAATCTCACTGCATCTCTGGGACATTTTAAACTCCCTTTACTTTGTATGAGTCACACAAAAGGTCTCAGCTGTGCTTTACCATCACAGATACTTGCAAATCATGGGAGCCCAAGTTAACCATCTGACAGGCGTGTTTTGAGATAGTGTTTTTTATGTTACATTTCTATTGTTAATACCTTTGGTTGATGTTGCCTACTGATCAGCCTCCATCCTGTCTTCAAATGTTCTTCTTTAATCATTTAACATAGATCCCCCCATTAAGAGGCCACTGCTTTGGAAAGTTTATAACACTTTCAAAGGTACAGAGAGGACCACTATTTTATGTTGCTGGAGGGTGTTTTCCATCCCAAAGCTGTCTGGCAACTGTCTGGGTCAACTCCTCTCTGGCTGTGGAATGCTTTATTCCCAGCATCTCTCCCCAATCCTGAGGAACAAGCTCTAGCAAACATTCCCCTGTTGATTCAGGGGAGAGGCGTGGTCACCTGTGAAGACTTGGGACCAGTATGGACTCTGTCTCAGAGACATGGGGCAGAAACTGAACACTGTTCAGTGTTTAGAATCTGCTAACCTGAACTTGATTCTCAGAGCAGTGGGTCCATGCCTAGAGAGACAATGACTTAAGGTTCCAGGAATGTGCCCCTCCACCCTAGTGCTGGGAATGAGACAGAACCCAGCTATCAAAGTGATGCCAACACAGAACTCTCTAGAATGATACTACTTGATTCAGGGATGTTACAGAACTATTCAACCCAGAAAGAGGAACAAATAGAGTCCAATTAGATGACTCAGAGTAGAAATAGTTATCTATAAGTAAATGACACCATGTGGATCTAGTTCTAATTGCTCACTATTCTTTCCCTGGAACATGAAAGGATCCTGAGTCTTCACACTTTGGGGAATGGAGATAGTTGTCACCCTCCATCCACATGTCTATGTGCAGTCCACCCACTGAAGCTCTTGGGTTCTGCCTTATCCCACGTTTTATTTTACAAGGATGGGCATACACAAAGAAGCAGAGGACCCAGAAGAATACAGATTAGGGTCTGGATCTTTTTGCTGAAGGATGGATGATATCAAGCATACTTCTTGGAATAGGATAGCCATGTATGAGTCAACAGGCACATTGAACATAATGATGGGGAAAGGGAATCTAGATGGAAAAACCACAGTAGGATCTAAGCAATGTATGAAATTGCTGGTCCTGTGGTCACTATATACCTGCTGTTGACACACCACTCCCCCAAATACTCTGTCATACCAAAAGTATTAAAAACATAATGGCTCCATACAAGAATGAAAAGGATGTGTCACCAAGATTATAACACCAAGAGGTGCTCAGAGATCATATATGTGATATGGAGTATTCTTGGTTGAACAGGAACATGAGAGTAGAGAGTCTACTTATTCTATTTGGCTGTCTCAGGAAGGCTGAGATGCTGTGACCCAGTAAACCTAACTATACCTAGTCCAGCCTTAGGACCACAGTACTGACTTCAGTTCAGAGGCTGCCTTTTCCCAAAGAATGCTAAGTACCTACCTACTGAGCTAGCATCATCACCTACATGCCTGTATACAAAACTCAAACAAAAGAGCCCTCACCACTTGTATGTGACTGTCTTAGGGCTGAAAAGATGAAGACATATTGGTGCCAATGTGTGGTAAGAACCAGTGCTGAAGGTTAGACTTGTGCCCTATGTGAAAACAGTATTCAAAAGTTTATAACTAGCCCTTCACCATATCCCTCTATCATAGAGGCCTGGAGATTTCTCCACCATTTACCAACAACAGAATGTTAATGGAAAGAAGGCTGGTAAGGAAAGCCTTGATCAGAGCAGGAAGATAGCCACGTCTTTGTTTGCTATCAACATTAGCTTTTCTAAAATAAGAGTATAAAAGATCAGTTTTTAACAACCCTTGAAGTTTATGATTTTATTCTTGACTTATTCCCAAGTACAATCTGTCCTCATTGGCCAAATTGTGGGAGATAGAGAAGAGGAATGCATGTCTTTTTCAGTTTAGGAAAGAATGTGTACTTTGTGTGCATTATTCTTCCTTATCATGTTTGCTCAATTCAAGGCCTTTTGCTCAGGAACCACAAAATGGGTTTAAATAAAGCAAAAGGGAAATTGGATTCCATCTATCAATGCACTATAACACAACCAAAATTGGATGTCTTGGAGTTGCACAGTTTCTTCACTTATAATTAATATTGTTTATGACACTCAGTCTGAGACAGTTTAACTTTCCATTTCCTGCAAAGCAATTCATCTTCCAGCTTCCATACACAATGAAAAATTATATACTGATTCAAGGAAGGGAGGGAAGGAGAAAGGACCAAGGGAGGAAGGGAAGGAGGGAGGAAGGAAGAGGGATGATTCTTTGCTTAATTTTAAAGTACAATGTATTATAGACGTGTCTCCTTTCAACTCCATGCTCCATCTTCTTTTTTTAAAGTGCAACTTTCAAGTAACAGTAGTATTTGGCCATATCATCATTCTTTCACTCAAAGCAAAATTCAATGCTTATATTTAAGCCAAATAATTAAAACAGAATTGCCATTGCTATAGCATGCCTTTGTTCCTTTACACTGGAATATCTTTTCTTAGATCAGGAGAAAAGTTTCAAAAGTTTCTATAATTTTTTTTTTTTTTTTTTTTTTTACAAAATATAGTACCCAAGGGCACTAAGCACATAGCTAATGAACATACCACTCAAAAGGGAACGGATAATGGAGTTCTATACTTCCTCCATAAGAACAGGGAAGCAGCAGCTACTATAGAACTATGTTTGTTTTCTCCTCATCACATTGCTCTCATTTCTCCAAGTAGGATCTGAGTCAGGGAGCTGGCTGTTCAACCACATGCAAATGAGTCACCTCTATGACTCCAAGCCTGTCTGCGGAAGAATGTGACTTCTCCAGGACTTTATATCTATAGTTACCACACAAGAGCTCATCAAATGGCAGTTGGGGGGCAGTAGTGGGAAGTATGAATGAGTCAAAGGTGGCTACAGGTTGTAAACACAAATTGTTAACAAATAAATGTCGGGCAGATGTCAGATAAGTGCTACTCAGTCAATTCACAGATACATTTGAATGGGAGTTCACACTAGCAGAGCACAGGGCAGAATTAACTCCACTCTGTTACAGGAACTAAGTTTTCACAGCAATTTTACATAGCTATGGAAGTACAGGGAATATGACAACCTACTTTAGGATTCTTTGAGAGGAGTGGATCAGCACTGGAAAGAAACTTCCGAAAGGTTCAGCATCCTCTATAAACCATAGAATGAACGTGCAGTATCTTGGTTAAGTTCAGAGTTACACATAACTGGGGCTCCAGAATCATTTAATGAGGTTTACTAAGGAAGCATCTAAAATTTTCTGACTTAGTTTCTGCTTTAATAAAATGGGAATTTAAATACATCCCTAAATGAGTTAATGTGCATCTTCAGAGCGTAAAAATATAACTGGAATGCAATAAGCCTACAGTACACATTAACACTTGAAGTTCAAGGAAAGTACATCGAGTTTCCAGTAGACATTTGAGTTTCTATGAACCCATCACTATGGTCTAGGCTTTTCATACATGATCTGAATTAGTCATTAATAAAAAAACTTTATTGAGTATGTATTATTAAATGTTACAAATGGAGTGTGTGTGGCAAAAGAATGTAAGGTTTCTGAGAGAGTATGAGATTATGACTAATCTCATACCCTGTACTTGCCATCAATAAGACAGTCCCTTTCCTTGAAGAACCATCTAAGATGAAAGAGTTGTATGTGAAGACTAGACATGACAAGAGGTTAAAAGCTAAAGCCAGAAACCAACTAGAAATACGCTCCCAGACAATAGAGACATTTCTCACCATGTTAGACAAGTAACGACTGAAAAATGAAAATAATCTCCCTTGACAAATAAGTGCATTGTTTGTCAATAGTGGTGGAGGAAAAGTAGTAAGATCCAGATTCTGTGGCATCAAAAATGTCAGAGGTGACATTATAGTGTTACATGGACATTTACGAGTGCAATGGGCAGCATTCATACCTTACCTGGGGTGCAGCAAGTGAAAGCCCTGAGCCTCAGGTTGGACACAGCTGCATAGAGCAGTGGTTATCAACCTCCCTAATGCTGTGACCCTTTCATACAGTTCCTCATGTTGTGGTAACCCCCAACCATAAAATTATTTTTGTTGCTACTTTATAACTTTAATGTTACTACTGTTATGAATCATAATGTAAATATCTGTTAAGCATGATATCTGATATGCAACCCATATGAAAGATTGTTTGGCTCCCAAAGAGATTGAGAGCCACTTACATAGAGACTTCATGATGATAACATGATTGAGACTGACAGTCCTTTCCCAAAAAGCATATTGCCAATTGCAGTGATGATGGGGACTAGTCTGTACTTACAATACCATCAGGTTCTACTTTTTAAATACCAGGGCCTCTTTGCAACAGACCAAACATATGTGGACTGTTCATTTGAGCCTTGCAGTATCTTGAAGGCCTTTCTGCTGTCCTCTTGCTGAATGGTCCCCAATGTTACAGTACTCACTCAGCTCCCATTGTGTGTGAATTGTTCCATAAGACTTTTTACAAGCCTGTTTCATCACTTCCATCTGTTGAGGGCCATTTATTTTCTCCAAGATGTTTTAGCCCTCCCTCCGCTCCAGGCAAAATGAATCCATCTGCTTCAATTAATCTTTGTTACCAGGCTCATTTTTACAGACACACCATATTATTAAATTATAAAAGGATGTCTAGTCTCTCTATCTGTGTGTCCCACTATCTATCTCTTTGTGTTTCTTCTCTCTCTGTCTGTCTGTCTCTGTCTCTGTCTGTCTGTCTGTTTCTGTCTCTCTGTATCTGTGTGTGTGTGTCCCTCTGACTATTTCTGTGTTTCTGTCTATTTCTGTTTTTTTCCTCTCTCTCCCCCTCTTTCTAATTATTGCATTATTCTTGTTCATTTCTAATGTCTAGTCCAAAGCCTAATACTTAATCATTTGACACATAAACTCATTTAAGCCCCTCTACAATAGATCTACACAACCTGTCCAATATTTCCTTCCAATACCCCCAAAAAGAACAATTCCTAACATTCGTCCCAACTCTAAGTTTCCATGGCTTCTTCACTTGCCCTTCAGTCTGTGTAAGATACTTTGACTGTTGCTCTTAGCTACAAGCTATGTAAATCTTTTGTTTCTTTGCTACCAAAATTATCCAATATTTTGTTTATGACATGAAAAATTGAAGTATCTTTATCTAGATATTTATATTGCTATTTTTTTTCAGAATTCATTTGACTTTCAGAACCTCAGTTTACCCTTGAATTGCCCTATGTTAATTTGTAAAAATATATCCTGGTTTCTCAAAGGCAGGAGATAAGCTTACTAGACAATCCCTAATGGGTTCCTTTTCAGAAGTTAATGGTGGTAGCATGAAATGATGTTATACAAAATATTTCTAATAACAACATTATGTCTGACTAGTGTCAATATCCATGGCCATGAAGTTCTATAGGAACCAGCCTGGATCTGACCTTTTCCATGCACAAATGTGTTCCAGGGATATGATGCCACATCTTACCCTCATGACTACAAAAGTGCCATGTGGTGGTTTGAATAGGTATGGCCCCCTAGACTCATGCGTTTGAATGCTTGACCCCAAGGGAGTAGCAATATTAGGAGGTGTGGCCTTGTTGGAATAGGTGTGGTCTTATTGAAGAAATTGTGTTACTGTTGGGGCAGGCTTTAAGGTCTCATATGCTCAAGCTACACCCAGTGTGGCACACAGTCTCCTTCTGCCTACAGATCAAGATGTAGAATGCCTAGCTCCTTCTCCAGCACCAGGGCTTATTCCATGCCACCATGAAGATGATGGACTAAATTTCTGAAACTGTAAGCCAGCCCCCATTAAATATTTTCATTTATAAGAGTTGTTGTAGTCATGATGTCTCTTCACAGCAATAGAAATCCTAACTAAAACATGCCATGATTTCAATCCTTTTCTGGGATTGAGAAGCTTTAGCTTTTTAAGACATATTGGTTTTGGGTTTTTTGTTTGTTTGTTTGTTTTTGTTTTTGCTTTAATTTTATCTTTATGTGTGTTTTTTTCTACACAAATGTGTACCACTAGTATGCTTCTAACCTCAAAGGTTAGAACTACAACGAGAGTTACAGTTATGTCGGGGATGGGAATAGAATACATGTTCTCTGGGAGAGGAACCAGTAATCTTAACTGCTAAATCATAACTCCAGCCCCTAAGAAGAAGTACTTTTTATACTTTGAGATTCTCATACATTTACAGAATGTACATTGGTCACATCTATCCACCATGACCTCCCTCCAATTCACCCTAGTTCTTCCCATTCCATTTCCCTTCCTGACCTCAAACCTTTTTATTTTTTCTAATGTTACTAATAATCCTGAGTTCAGTAGGTGCTGACTGCATGCACCTAGGCACATGCCCACTCACAAGGTCATGACCAACCTACCACCAACCAAATCCCTAAAGAAGAGTAAGTTTCTTCCCTCAGTTGCCTCCCTCACCAATGCCATCTTAGAAGGAGCTGGAGCCTCAGCCCAGGCTTGCTGGAATTTGTTGTTTTTGAGACAGCATCTTTCTTTGGAATCCCAGCTGGCCTGGAATTCATAGAGACCGCCTGCCTCTGCCTCTGGAGTGCTGGGATTAAAGTTATGCACCACCATACCCAGCTTATGCTTGAATTCTGACTGGCTTGATCTTCTAGCACAGAATTTCTTAAATGTTTTCTGCCCCTTTTACCTAAGAAATTGTAATTCCACCCTGGGTATGTAAGTGTGTTAAATAGGTATACAAATCACTTAGTGACAAATCATGAACTAGCTTATTTTAAGATAATTATTTGATACATGTTTGCTTTTACTATTTTTTTAAAGAATAAAGCACCTACTAATAGTATGATGTATTAGATTATTTTTCATAACAATGTAAATGCTAGCTGAACATTTGATCGTGCAGGATATAGAGCTTCAGCATTTCTCAACATTAATTGTTGTTTGGGTTTTATAATCACTGATGCTGAGAAAAATCACTTCATGTAGATATGTAGTATCAAATATTACAAATTATTTTAGTGGCCATTTCATGAATTGATGGGAATTCTGTGTTGATCTAAAACAAAAATTCACTTCATGATTTAATGACCTTTTATGAAACTCAAGTCACCAGCTCAAATTATAATTTTTAAAATCAAATATTCTAACACAATATAACCCAAGTATATACAGATGTAATACTTACACCCTGAGGAGTGATGTTTAAAACATTAATTCTTTGGTTTCTATAATTAATCCATTATGTTTCTACAAAAATGAAAAACTGCATACACAGTAAAAGTAGTCAATTCATACCTTTGGTAGTCTCAAATCTCAGCCTAGATGTTTCAGACAGCACTTGCTGGGGTTATATCATTCATAGTGAAGGTGTTTTGAAGGTGTTTGTGTGTTGTGCGTTCAGAACCAAGACTGCACATGATGCAACATGTTTGAACACTACCAGGACCACCTCAAAATCACCTTTGATTTTGAATTAATTTGTTGCTGCAGATTCAGAAACTATTTAGCATCACCAAAATTTTCCAAACCCTACATTCAGGGTCACAGCCCCATGCACAGTCACAGCCCACAGATTAAAACTCTGCACTTTGTCACCCAGTGTTCAGAGTTTAGAGATTTCACTATAGCCCCAGAGGCTATAGCTCACAAGATGTGCATTGCCAACCTTCCTTCTGATCCCTGCCGCTCAGGCAGACTTCCATGCTTCTTCAATCCAAATCATCTCTTCTGGAACAAGTAAAGTTTCATCTTTGCCAGAATAGGTCTTAGCCATACCAGGCAGCTGTTTGCCAAACTCAGCAGTGATGTTTGATGCTAATGATCAACATGGAGCTAAGGCCCTAGGAGTGAATGATGGAATGGAAAGTGATGATGCTTGATTTTCCAGTAACAGTTATAATGTATTTATAATATAACATAACACAGAATCTATCTAGTTGGCTCTGGCCTACAGGGTATCAATAAAACTTATATCCATTTATTATTCTTCTACATTTGTGGAAAGAATGTTAATGAAACATTTGCTTGGCATAAAATAAGTTAGACATCTTGAAGTCTGAGAGATCTTAAGCATTATTAAGATATATAGAAGCAAGGTTGAAACAAAAGAAAGAAATGCATTATAATTCTTTCTTCATTATTTTTTCTCCTTGGAGAAATGGTCTTACTGGTTAAACAAGGGTGGCCTCAGACAAGATTGCCCTCCTTTAGCCTCACAAGTGCTGATATCTCTGACATGGTCCACCATGTCTCTTAGTGAGCCATTCTCCCTAAGTACCTACATTGCCCAAACATTAAAATTTAAACTGAATATCACATCCACATTGGTAAAATTTCCATTCTCAGATAATTCTAACTTGGGATAAAAAGAGAACCACAATTAAAAGCAGCAAACTACAAGGCTTGTTCTACAACCTCAATTTTGTAGGAATTCCAACTCTACATAGCCCCCATCTAATTTCCCAGGTGAATTTCACATGTGCATCTGCAAGGTTCACACTAACAGTGGCAACATATACTAGGTGATATCTGGATTGTTTAGCATTTTCAAAGAACAGTATAAGTAAAATATATACTCATTTAATCTATGAACATGTCAATAATACATGTAAGTATACCAACAGGTAAAATAGGTTAATTATAAAATACTAGTTTGTATAATTGTGGGATCAAGGAGGATCCATGATTTTCATCTGCATGCTTAATACACAGGAAAATCAGTAGCATACCTCAAAGACTTGAACACTGGCCAGCTAATTATGAGCTCTCAGACAAGATCTGAAGATCTGAGTAAGGAAATAAATAAGAAGATAAATGTCCCAGTCTAAGCAGTACATCCAACCCTCCTCTGACTCTATGTTCTAAGTTTCAGCCCCACAGTGGATTGACTGGTGGTTATTCACACTGGGAAAGTTATCTACATTGCTGAGGAACCACCTGTTCAAATATTGATTTCTTCCAGAAACACCTTTAAAGACATCTCCCACCTCCAGAGATCATGTTTAATCAGCTATCTGGGCATGCTACAGCTCAATCAAATAGTCACATATAATTAGTCATAAAGTCAAAATTACTGTGACCATTTCTATTGATATTTACTAAGGCACTGACACTAACAGTTTCTAGGAAAACAGGCAAACCAGCTAAATCAACTCCATGATGTGCTTGCCCACCCAGATACCATGCTGTCACTGTCATGTCTCGCTACTAATGTTCTAAGGTCAATAATGTCCAGCAGTTGATTATGCTGTTTTTGAGGTGTTGGTGTTGGTGAAAGAAGTTGTCCTTTGGAGCAACCATGTTTTTGACACTATTTCAAGTGGTGGGATGTGTCCTTAAACTACACAGGTAGCTTCATAAAGTTACTATTTTTCCCTCTTTTATTCTCACGTATAGCCTTAGAATTAAGACATGTATTGCCATGGTTACTGTTAAATGACACCTACCTGCCACACTAATAATTACTTGTCCTGTTTATGCCAACTTGTTACAGTCTTTGAGTATATACCCAACCCTCCTGTTCTCTCCTCCTTTAGGACTAGTGCAACCAGAAGGAGTTTCCCATGTAAACAACCCTTATAGAAATACTCATTTAATGTCTTCTGGTGGGACTCACAAGTCTTCCACACATGTCCAACAATCCTCTATTACAGGGCATCCAAGTTGCAAATATGCATTTTCTTTCATAATGATTGGTAGAGAAACTTAAAAGTACAAAATTTGAGCTGCAAAAGTCTTAAGTATTCATCTCAGTTTTTACCTTTGTTTCTCCCCTTTGGTGTTCCATAAAATATTACAATAGCACTCTTAAATAAATTGTAATGCCTTAATCATCGAGGGGACCTCTTCCAAGCTTGTCAAGGGAAGTGTTAAGAAGTCACCTTTTCACTTGTGAAAGACCAATATAATAGGAAATTTGTGGCTCTAAAGAAATTTAAAAAGATACCAGAAATGGAAAGATCTCCCATTCTCTTGGATAGGTAGGATAAACAGTAAAAATGGAAATCTTGCCAAAAGCAATCTACAGATTCAATGCAATCCCCATTAAAATCCCACCAGGGCAGGGAGGTGAATACATGAGAAGAAAGAGAAGAACTTGGACACAGAGCTGATCATGCAACAAAATGATCCCTGGAGCTTGCTGACTTGCATATTCCAGGTGGGCTTGCTGACTATCACATATTCCAGGTGGGCTTGCTGACTTACATATTCCAGGTGTGCTTGCTGACTTCATATTCCAGGTGTACTTGCTGACTATTATATATTCCAGGTGGGCTTGCTGACTTACATATTCCAGGTGTGCTTGCTGACTAGCATATATTCCAGGTGTGCTTGCTGACTAGCATATATTCCAGGTATGCTTGCTGACTATCATATATTCCAGGTGGGCTTGCTGACTTACATATTCCAGGTGTGCTTGCTGACTATCATATATTCCAGGTGTGCTTGCTGACCTATCACACATTCCAGGTGTGCTTGCTGACTATCACATATTCCAGGTGTGCTTGCTGACTATCACATATTCCAGGTGTACTTGCTGACTATCATATATTCCAAGTGTACTTGCTGACTATCACATATTCCAGGTGTACTTGCTGACTATCATATATTCCAGGTGTGCTTGCTGACTATCACATATTCCAGGTGTGCTTGCTGACTATCACATATTCCAGGTGTACTTGCTGACTATCATATATTCCAAGTGTGCTTGCTGACCTATCACACATTCCAGGTGTGCTTGCTGACCTACCACATATTCAAAGTGCAGGAGATGTGGAATGAAAAAACTAATGTCTGAGCCTTTGTCAAAAAATAGTGTTGCAATTCAGATGAGAAGGGAGAAAGGGGGGAGGAATAAGATCTGGATTCTAAAAGAGCGTGCTTTGAGTTTTCATGATATTGAAAGTCAAGTAGGTACTTCAATATATGAACCTCAACTCCAAGTGGGGAAATTGGGAAGAAATAAGAGAAAGGGATAGGAGAAGGGGAGGAATGGAAGGAAGGAGAGGAAAGCAGAGGGGGAAGGGAAGAAAAGAGTGGGGGGAACAGAGAGGAGGGAGGGAAATGAAAGGGAAGGGTGAGAAGGAGAGGGAATAAGAGGGGAGGAAAGAAGAGATAAGCGGAGGGGAGGGAGGCAAAAGGAGAGGAGAGGAGCTGAGAGGACAGGACAGGACAGGAGGGTTTGATTGGAGAACCAGGCTTTATTTTCAAGGGTGAAAGTTCATGGATTTTTTTAAGAAATGCCGGTGAGAGTTCAAGCCATGATATGAGGGTGGTGACAGAGGAGGCAAATGCACAAGTATCAAGGAAGTATCTGGAGCTAGAGTCAGAAAGAAACAATCTAGACCATGCTGGTAGACCAGAAGTCCAGAGGTGTTGAACAGGATACCTAAGCCTGGAAGCCTTCACTGACTTTGCCTTTAATTTATACCATTAATGCCTAATATGCATCTAGAACTCAATGATGAGCACACTTAGAGAAGATAGTCCCTCCAACTATGACCAGGATATAAACCTAAAATGTTGATTCCAGCCCCCATACCACTAGAAAACTGCCTGTTTCATGAGACATTGAGGCACATTTATCCTAAGAATAAATTTCCCATGGAACTTACATGTGTACTGCATAAAATATTCACAAGTTACTATATCCATTTCTCATCTTAAGTAAAGAGACTTTTTCAAAACTAGAACCAGGCAACACTCAGTGTGGAACTAAACTCTCCCTCCCTCCTTCCCTCCCTCCCTCTCTCTCTCTCTCTCTCTCTCTCTCTCTCTCTCTCTCTCTCTCTCTCTCTCTCGACTTAACAGACATATCTAGTGCAGAACACGAATGCTTGGTTTGTTCAGAGGCCAGCATGGGTCTGGTGGTGACACAGGTGGAAACGCTCAAGGAGCAAACAAACCAAGGGCTATGATAGATGAAATGCTAGCATCTCATGCTCCACTAACCAAGGCCAGGCATGCAGCCGTCTACAGCCAGAGCTCTGTGTAGAATTCCCCAGGGTTTTATGTCCACTCTGTTCTCATTTGAAATGTTTTTATAGCAATGATAAACGGACTCCAACTAGAATAGTTTCAGAACACATGGTCTCTGTTACTGGAGATGTGTTTCTGTTGTAAATATGCACCCTGGTTCTTCTGATTGTTCTCTGGGGGTCATTAAAAGCACATGAAGGAACATGGAGAGAGAGAGAGTCAAAGGCAGATTAACCCCAGCAAGTGCAACACCATTCAATGGAAGATCAGGTATGTTCTAATTGTCTGGAACCCATTCTGGCAAGAATTTCCAGGCTCCTGCCCACAGAACTCATGGGTCTCACTGAGGCTGAAACAGCAATATTCAGAGTGGCCTCCTGCAGGATTTTAGGATTTTGTGGCTCTACTTCTGACCTGCAGAAAGTAAGACTTCAGTGGAATTTCTCTAACAGCTTTTCAGGAATTTAAACCATTGCACCAAATGCTAATTAAGGTTACAGGAATCTAGCTAGGATCAATGAGCCTAGGGCATATGTACTCTCAAGACACAGCTTGAGGAAATTGAAAACAATGGGCATGACATCAGCAGAGCCATGCAGGAATCCAACTGGTGAGGAATCCCTGATTTTCCTGTAGTCCCTGTGCCCTAGGAATATAATACCAGTTTTGCAGAATTGTTTTAAGAATTAGAAACAAAGGCCATGTTCACCGCTTAGCACTTTGCCTAACAGTTCATGGTAGCTCTCCTGAACTAGTCAACCATTCTGGAACCAAAACAGATACTCAGCAATAATAATAGGCATTTCTCAAATTGCTGGTGGCAAGATATGACATACTCTCTTTTAACTTGAAATCCAACCTGAGGATAATCCAGTAAAGATAAAAACATAAATGCCCCTGATAATCTTAAGTGGAAAAATAGGCTTTAAAAACTTAATTTATCTCAATTTTTTCTCCCTTTCTCTTCTTCCTTCCCTCAGTCTCTTTATCTCTATATTTTTGTTATCATTCTCTCTCTCTCTCTCTCTCTCTCTCTCTCTCTCTCTCTCTCACACACACACACACACACACACACACACATGCACTCGCACACACACATTCACTCACACTTCACAGCTGCCCAGTCAGCAAGTGATCTGGTATTAACACAGCAGCCATTCAGAACAGGATCTGGTGGGCAGAAGAGGGCCCTGCTCACACCACAAAGCTCCAGTTCATGTTACCCAGCATTAAAATGTTTCCCTCCATTGTCATTAGTTAATTCAGAACAAGCAGTGGGAAAGCTCAACGCCAGTTCAGAGCAAACTACCAAATGAACTTGAGCTGAACCATCCCACCATCTCAAAGAGTGAGAGAATGTAAGAACAAAACAATACAGGCTCCTGCCAAGACAGAGGGTAGACAAAGCATGGATTTCAGTGTGGCTAATGCCCCAGGAGAGATTTCACAAGGGCCCAAATCTTTCAAAGCATGAGACTCACATGGGCTTTTACCAAAGAGGAAGTCAGACACAATGTAGGGAAGGGCTTGGGAGCATTGGCTAGCTGCCCAGGCCCTTGAATGTGTTGGTTTGTCCAGCCAGCCCAGCAAGTACATTCGAATGCAGTTACAGAGCAAAGTGGAGCTAAGGGAGGTGAAGCCTTAAACAATAGGAATAGTGGCAATTCTCAAGGAAGGTGCTCCTTAGCAGACTATTGTCGGAGGTAAAAATGAAGTATTGACTTCCAACAGATCTCAGACCCAAAAGCTGTTTCCACCTAATCACTGACAAACAAGCCAGTGCCTAGCTCTGGGCTGTTGGTATAGTAGTTTTTAAGGAACACATCCCTTCCCTGAAATGAGCCCAATGTCTCATAGGGAATGTAAAAATCACCCTCAGGAAAAGACATCCTAATGGAAATATGTGCCTCTCAAAGTTGAGATCCATGTTCTTGTTCATTGCTTAGTCTCCAGCACCTGCCACTCACTGCCAGGTGTTTGGCTAAGTGGAAGTTAAGTTAAATTAAAAATAATGTTATACTGACCATATGTAAGATCTGAGGTCAGAGCATGTAAATCAAAGTTATAACACTTCCCTAGCATTTGAAGACCTGGCTTAATCCCCTACCATCACACACACACACACACACACACACACACACACACACACACACACACACACACACAAAGTTAAGTAAGGAGAAAGATTAATGTGGAAACAGATGGACAGTTGAGTTTTCCCAGAAAAAGTTAAAATACAATAGGATGTTATAGACAAGAGAAAATATTCCAGAAAGAAGGGACAGAGTAAGACTCTGTGTATATAAGCATACAAGAAATTAGAACCCCATGTGTTGATTTGAGTTACAGTTTCTTAATGTGTGGTCTACAGGCCACCCACAAAGAATTTTGACTTTACAATTTAATTTGAATCTCTTGAATGGATGACCCAGAAACTTACATTTCAAATAAGCATCTAATCTGTTTTAATGTATATAAAAATCGATCTGGCTAAGAGGAAAAACAAATGTATACTCTTCCCTTAATATCAGTCATAAAAAAAATGGTAGGTAGGGAGAGAAGAAGAAAATGAAGAAGGAAAGAAGGAACTTGTAGTTGTTTTAAGTACTGTATAGAGGACTTTAATAAAGGAGTCTGGGTCCACTCTACCTGCTCCTCTGTGCAGAGACTGAACTGTGCTGAAACCAAATAGTACATCTGCAGCCTGTGTCAGACAAAGTCTCTCTCAGGCATTTGTTAGCAGTTTGACTCTATCCTAGGGACAATGAAACACTAATGTAGCTTCCTAATCAAGACATTGGCTGTCTCAACCTCTCATCCTTCCATGTACCCATTAAGGGGAGGGAGATTCCTTTTGACCAACATCCCCATCACTGACATCCCAGCCCCTCCACTTTACTGTCATTGTTGATTCTTGAAAGCATTTCTAACCTTTACCTCTCCATCTACTAACCTTCAAACCACAGCAGACTTATTCTGTCCTCACTATTCTGTTGGCATGGCTCTGGCCCCTCCAGTGACTTCATAACTGTCAAGTCTATCAATTATTCTGTAGTACTTGCCTTCTCCCCTTCAACTTTTCTCCTTGAGGGTCCCCCATGTTAGTACTTTAGACCTTATCATCCATGTTCCTCTTATTTTCCTGTACTCTAAATGCTTCTGTTCCTATTGTTCCTCATTTTCAAAAATCAATGAACATCTGTTCTTGCCTTGCATACTTAATTTCTGTGAGCAAGTTCATCCAGCATCTGCTACTATTGTCTGTGTACAAGAATTACCCTAATATTCAGAAGCTTAAAAACACCAATTTTATTATGCTCCCAGACACTGTGGGGCAAGAATCTGGAAAGGGTACAGTAAGAATGAGTCCTCTTTATTCAAAACATCTGAGTCTAACCTAAGGGAACTCAAGGCTGGGGAGACTTACAAGCTAGCAATGTGTGCTGGACAAAATGTGTACAAACCCAGATACTTGTATCTGGAAACCCTAATCTCAGTGTAGTAGTACTATGAATACTATGACATGGAAGCTATGAGGGGAAAATTAAGTTTGGATGGGGTGAGGCACATCACACTGAGATTAGTGACCTTGGAAAAAGAGGAAGAGAGTAAAGCAAAAGGTACAGAGTACAGTGATGGAGGATGTTCTTCTGTATGTGTGTTTCTCTTATTGGTTTGTGAATAAAACACTGTTGGGCCAATAGAGGCAGGAAAATAGGTGGGGCTAGGAGATGAAGAGAATTCTGGAAAAGATAAGCACCTCGAGGAAATGCCATGTAGCCAAGGAAGGAGTAACAGGTCTGGACCTTTCTTCGGTAAGATAAGACCATGTGAAAATACATAGATTTATAGAAATGGGTTAAAATTTAAGACAAAGCTATCCAATAAGAAGGGCTATCCATCTGCCAACAGTTTTATAATTAATATAGTGTCCATGTGTTTCATTGGGGCTAAGAAGGTCAGCAGAACCTGGTGAAACAAGAACCTCCAGTTAAAGTACAGCCAAGAGGAGGCCCCTCACCAGACACATGATCTACAAGCATCTTGTTTTGAACTCCCAGGCTTCAGAAATAAGGCTTTTATGCTCCCCTGTTAATGGTATTTTTCTCATAGCAGCCCACATGGATTAAGACAGACTGGAGAGAGGAATCTTTAATGGTGTTCAGTACCTAGTCTGGAGTGAGCAGTATGTGTTCCAACATGTAATCTCTCCATGCAGCCTAGGCATCCCTGAAACACACTAGCTTGGGACTGGAGGCCAGGATGTTATAATTAACAGGCAGCAGCTGTGTGGTATCTTCTGACTTAGCCTCAGAAGTCACAAAGTATCATTTTCACCTGTAACATATGAGTCACACATCTATAAGAGTTCAAAGGGAGGGGACATACATGCCATCCCTTAAAATGAAGATTAATATACAACAGATTTGTACAAGACATCTGACATCTATGATCACAGATTGTACGTGACTTCACAATATTCATCTCAAGCCAAGCTCTAGATTTATATTTCCAACTGATTGTTGTTGTTGTTGTTATTGTTTTATTTAAAAACAGGATACAATTATAGGTATTAGTTAAGAGGAAGACGTGGTTCTAAGTATTGATATGTAAGAGCATAAACCCCACAGTAACACTAACAGGTCAAAACTATTATCATTACTACTTGAAAATGTTTTTAAATTATTTTTGTTGGTATATAATAATTGTACACATTTACAGGAGTCTGTAATGTATGTATGTTTTCAATATATAGTGATCATCTCAAACAATCATTGCTTACTTTGGAAGCACCAAAATCCTTTCATATAGCTATTTTGAAATATATAATATGCCATTATTAAATGTAGTCACCCCACTGTATACTAGAATATCTTCCCTTATCTGTTTCTTTGTGTTTTGTTGTTGTTTTGCTTTGTTTTTTTACCCAATCACCATTTCAATTCTCCATTCCCTAACTTCTGTAAGCTACTCTTCTATTCTCTACTTCCATGATGTCAGCCTATATTGTTTCCACATCTGAGTGAAGACATATGGTAATAGTCTTTCTATACTTACCATCACTGTTTTTAAATAGATGCTAAACAATGCACATTAAGGACACCCATAAAATACAATGCAGCTATTGTATGACCTGAAAAAATGTTTCCAAATCTTAGTATTTAAACCAGGAAACTACCTAGCACAGATTGTCCATGGGAATTTCACAATCAGTACAATCAAATCAGAGTTTTATCTACAATTTCCCAATTAAAACAAAAATATCTTACTGTATTTCTTACATGTTCTCTCCTAACTGAAAATTCTACCATTCATGTAAAATCCAAACAACAGGTTGAGAGCCAACTAAATCTCCTATCCTATCCAAATCCCCATGTGAAATTTGTCTCCATACTATGTCAATAGACCTTTTAAGGATTCCCACAGTGCCCCACTATTTCCCATCCTGGGCATTCCATGAACATTGTGCCCTGTTCGACTGTACTAAGTTTCATGTGGACTCCTGCTTTGTTTTGGTTTGAATGAAATGGACCACAAAGAACCTGGCACTATTAGGAGATGTGGCCTTGTCAGATTAGGTGTGACTTTGTTGGAGGAAGTATGTCACCTCGAAGTAAGCTTTGAGGTCTCATATATGTTCAAGCCATGCCCAGTGAGATAGACCACTTCCTGTTGCCTAAAAGTGAAGATGTAGGACTCTTAGCTCCTTCTCCAGCACCATATCTGTCTGCACACCGCCATGTCCCACCATGATGATAATGAACTAAACCTCTGAACTGTAAGCCACCTCAATTAAATGTTTTTCCTTTATAAGATTTGCCATGGCAGCCCACAGAACAAGAAATGATCTTCACCAACCCCACATCTGACAGAGGGCAGATTTCCAAATATACAAAGAACTCAAGAAGCTAGTTACCAAAACACCAAATAATCCAATTAAAAAGTGGAGTGCAGATCTAAATAGAGACCTCTCAATAGAGGAATCTAAAATGGCTGAAAGACACCTAAGAAAGTGCTCAACATTCTTAGCCATCAGAGAAAGGCAACTCAAAACAACTTTGAGACATCATCTTACTCCTATCAGAATAGCTAAAATCAAAAACACAGAAGACAGTTTATGCTGGAGAGGATGTGGAGAAAGGGGAATACTCCTCCACTGCTGATGGGAGTGCAAACTTGTACAGCCACTTTGGAAATCAGCATGGTGGTTCCTCAGGAAAATGGGAATCAGTATTTATCCCTAGAATACAAATGAACTTTGGGAGCCCTTCCCACATAGAGGGATACTCTCTCAGTCTAGACACATGGGCCTAGTCCCTGATCCAAATGATATGACAGACTTTGAAGATCCCCGATGGAAGGCCTCACCCTCCCTGGGGAGCAGAAATGGGATGGAATAGGGTTTGGGTGGGAGGCTGGGGAAGAGGGCAGGGTGAGGGAACTGGGATTGACATGTAAAACAAGCTTGTTGCAAATTTAAATAAAAAATATTATCATTAAAAAAAAAAAGAGTTGCCATGGTCATGGTCATGGTATCTCTTCATACCAATAGAAACCCTAATGTTAGTGCACCATACAAAATCCCCTCTCATGTGGCCTTTGGATACCCTTACCACCTGTGTTCTGACTCTCACATTTGTCAACCTCTAGCTATGACAAATTACTTTCATCTTCCCAAGTTGCCATGCCTCTTACCTTCCCATATATACTTATACTATGTTTTCCCTCCAAATCTTTTCCCAGTTCAGCCACTTGGAAAATTACTTTTAAAATAGCTAGCTAGCTAGACATGAGCAGGGGGGAAGGAGGCTGTTGAGGATACTCTCCCCTTTTGAGATTGTGTACAATATGACTGGGTTAGCAAGGAGATGTCAGGAAACCAGAGAAAGCATGCTACATCCCTGTAGCTTTGCCTCTTGATGGTTAAAATGCCCCTTTGTGGCTCGATAGCTACAGTTAGGTTCTTCCCACATTATCAGAAATTCAGATTCCAGGGCATCTTCATTGTGACTATCCATAACCATCAAAGAACATCTTCATAATCAGAGAAAGAAAGAAAGAAAAGAACAAAGAAAGAAAGAAAGGAAAGAAAGGACGTCATAGGGACATCTTGACCCCAGAGCACATATTTCAGAGTGGGATGAAGGTTGTACCCATGGGGAAGAACTTAGTGATGACACAGAAGAGGGGAGGAACAATAGACACCTTTTAAAATCTACAATGCAGAACTCAATGTGCCACTATCACCTTTCAGGTCAACCCCACTCATCTTTCCCTGTAATATTTTTGCTTTCCTAAATAAACTTCTGCTTAAACTGCCTATGTCTCTGGGCTTAATTATTTCCTTGAAAAAGACAATAACTAAGGAGAATTCTGGCACAGTAGTATAGGCTGCAATCTGAGTATTTGGGATTCTGAGGCACAGAGTCATTGTGAGTTCGAGGCCAGGCTGGACTATACAGTGAGTGCTGTGCCAGCCAGGTACCTAACAAGGCTGTTTCAAAAAGCTAAAAGATACTAAAGAATAAGACTTTGCCCAGTAGCATTGCCCACCTGCAGCCAGCCTTACAGAGCTTCTCTTGACATCTTTCCCAAGGACAGGTGATTGTGACACTCTTATTCCATCACACTGGCACAAAAGTTGTGGGAGAAACCAACAAATATTTGATTGGATTTAAGTCCCACTTCATGAGAAAATCAAATACTGCTGCTCTGCTAAAGGAGCATAGCATTATGACTCCTAATGGCATTGCCCTCTTCTCATAGATCAGTGTCTTGCTGAGCCACCATCAGAGAGGCTTCCTTTGGCAGGGAATGGGAACAAATACAGAGACCCACAACTAAACAATGTGCAGAGAGTGAGAGACCTTAGAACACTCAGTCCTGTGGGATGTCTCCATCAAATCCCTCCCCTCAGGAATCAGGGATCCATGCAGAAGAGAAAGCAGAAAGACTGTAAAAGCAAGAGGAAGATAACAAAGAAACAGTGTTTTCCAGACACAACATGGATGAGTGCACATGAACTCACAGAGATAGTGGCATCATACGCAGGTCTAAGCCAGATAGAGCCCAGCACTGAGAGGGGAAGTGAACACAAGATCCTGTCCCTAACCCCGAAGCCATCTCCTATCGACAACCACTCACTAAGTAAAAATTAGTTTTCTCCAACAGAGCCTCACTGAATACACAAATTACACTTAAGGGCAGGCCCTTGTCCAGCAGTTGATGGCCAACACAAAATGAACTCAATGGTATTTTTAGAGGGATTTTGTTACATAATGCTTTATCTGGGCATTTTATAATATTGCAGGTCTTTTGCTTATATAAGATTCCAATTTTGTTCTTTCATGAGATTAATGTGTGTGAAAGTTTGTGTGTCTCTGTCTCTATGCTTTTTATGCTTTTTCTTTGGCCCATTTTTGTTTGTTGGTTTGTTTGCCATATTCCACTTTGTTCATTTGTTTCTTTAATTGCTTATTTATTTTCTAATGAGAGAGAAAGGTTGAATTTGGGTGGGTAGGGAGGTGGGCAAAATCTGGGAGGAGTTGGGAGAGGAGAAACTAAAATCAGAATATATTGTATAAAAAAATCTTAGATAAAATTAATATTATAAGCAAAACCTTACAAACATGTTCTTCTGAGGTTTTCTTTAAAAAGGAAAATAAAAATGAGTGTGTCATGTACAGCTGCTGTCACGTCTACTTGAACAGTCATCTCTGAACATTCTCCTGTTGGCTTCAGTGAACCCTAGATGGAGAAAAATTGCCCATTCCACTTTTTCTTTCCTCATTCTGTAAAGCCTTAGCAACCCATTGGGTAGTATATAGATGTTGTACTAATGTTTCCTGTATCTACATCACAACAGCTTTTACAAAATATGTGCATGCACACGCGTGCGCGCACACACACGCGCACACACACACACACACACACACACACACACACACACACACACACGCAAAACTATACATGTATACAGAGGCCAGAAGATGGTGTTGAATGTCCTCCTCTATCATTCTCTGTCTAGTCCCTTGAGGCAGGGTCTCTCCCTGAACCTCATGATAATGTTTACTTGATAGGTGCAGAGACAACAAGCTCAAACAGCCATCCTCTTCTCTTTGCTGCCTTGGGGCTCAGAGTACAGGCATTAGCCAATACCCAGCTTGTTAAGTGAATGCTGGGATCTGAACTCCAGTCCTCTTGACTGCACAGCAAATGCTTCTGTCTAATGTGATCTCATTTCAAATCACAACTTGTTAAACTGTGTGTTGTACCCTCATATGGGTTTCATGAGATGACATTAAAGGTTTCTGAATACTTAATGCCCCAAAATTAATGCAAAAGCAAGCATGTCATGAATCTGAAGTGTTTGTGGAAGGGATGCTCCATGTTGCATCTCCTGGCTGTACTCTAGTCTTGGGTCTGAACACACATGTGCACTTTACACTGCACATGCCATCATGCCATGCAGCACTAATAAAGGCTTCCTGAAACACCTCTGTTCAGCTTGAGTGTATTATGTGCTATGAATTGCAGTGTCTTTACTCAACAAAAACTTCCTGCTTTTAAAGAAGCATAGTGATTTAATCATAGAAAACAATGTTTTTCTATCATCATTCTTAGTCTATCACTATAAAACACTGTTCTGTTGTTTCCCTTACAAAGGAGAAAAGGGAAAAGGAAAATGAATGCATCTAGATCTTAGAATATTTGATTTTTAAAAACTGGTTTAACAGGACTGGAGAGATGACTCAGCAGTTAAGAGCACCAACTGTTCTTCTAGAGGACCCAGGTTCAATTCCCAGCACCCACATAGCAATTCACACCTGTCTGTAACTCCAGTTCCAGGGCCTCTGACACCCTCATATAGACACATACCAATCAACATAAAATTTATATATATATATGCATATATATATACATACATACATATATACCTGTGGCATAAGTCATAAACTCAAGCAATACAAAAAGTATTAAATGATTTTTGGCTTGAAATTAACACAGAATGTTCAACACTTTCTGGTGTGGCCCTAAACATGTTGGAACATTTGTGTCATCCAGTCCTACATATTCATAGGAAGTGTTGTTCTAAGCATGCACAATTATAAAAGCAAAGTAGTGTCCTGATGGGAGATGTCATTCTGTAAATATGTTTCTCTTATTGGTTAATGAATAAAGCACTGTTGGCCAATAGGAAAGCAAGATAGGCAGGACTAGGAGACTAGGAGGAAAGAGGAAGAGGTAGGGAGGAGATTCAAGATGGATAATGGAGAGAGAAGAATGCCAGGCCCTCTCTCCAGTAAGATAAGACCACGTGGCATTACTTAGATTAATAGAAATGGGTTAATAATTAAGACAGACCTAGCTGATAAGAAACTAGTAACTGACCTACAGCATTATATCAAATATAGGGTCTCTGTGTATTTTTTGGGGCTGGTGCAGCACTATCAAATTTTCAAGCAGGATTTAAATGTTTATGTAAAAATAAACAAGTACATCCATCTCATTACCATAAAAACTTGCTTTTCTCCTTAGGAGTACATGCATACCAAGAATTGTTTTCAAATAGTTTTTTTATGATTTATTATCAATAAATGTTTGGTTTGTATAGCTATTTTACATATACATTATATATGTGTATATGTATGTTACATGTATCTACATATATTTGCATGTATGGTATATGTATGTGTGTATGTGTATATATTCAAATTAATATAAAGTTTCTTGAACAAAAATGAGTGATTAGTGGAAAAGTTTAAGAAGCTCTGATTTAATGGCACCAAACATTTGGTACAAAGACAAAAAAGTATGGTATAACCAACCTGTCCTATAAACCAGTTCATGAGATAGGAATAAACAATAGGTGATGACAATTACACAACATCAAGTAACTTGTCTCCAACAACCATGAGTATGAACGTGTGTGTGTGTGTGTGTGTGTGTGTGCCGTGACTGACAGAGGAAATGTGTTCTGCAATCATTTGCCCATCCAAAATAGATAAAACTCAACAAAATATATTGTTTATTTTACTGGTAATTCAACATAGGAGGGGCACTGGGAAATACCTAAAACAGAAAAATCACCTATCCCTTGAGACCTGTACGACCCACAATATTGGGTAAAGTGATGCCATTCTTGGTTCTGGGACCCACACTTTCTCAGACTGACCCACTCTATTTACAGATTCCTGACTCTCCTTTCTCTTTTCTCCAAGCATATCCAAGCAGAATACTCTATTGAAAGTGTTCTAATTCCTATGCCAATATGGCCCTATCCTATTGAACATTAGGTCCAAGACCAGCCTTGGGACTTTAAGCATCTCATACTTCCCTTTCCACATCCTTGCCTCTCTTCTTGGGAATCAGAACATTCTGACCCACAGAACCAGATATGCCTTTGTGCATACTCAGGATGCTGGGGTCCTCCCCTGAGGACCTCTATTCCTATACCAGGCAGACATTGGAGCTGAGCTGATCTGGATTGTTTCTTTCTCCTCTACCATACATTAGCTATTGTGATCCTCTGTGAGCTAGTCTGATTCAGAGACTTTATCCTCTAGCCTAAGAGATGACACTAACCATAGGAATTTGCTGGACTAGTAAAGACAAAGACACAGGTAAAGCAATCATTACCACACCTGGACCTGTTATAGAAACAATCAACCAATAGTCAGTCACCCTTTCTGACCATCTGTCCTTTCCCTCAGTCTGAGCAACTTCTGAGTCCCTTTATTCGAATTCCCATAGATACCCTCATTTTGGCTGCAGCACCCAGACTGAGAGCTTCAACTACTACATCCTCACACTTACCCCTATGTATCAAACATTCATGTCCAACCTACATACCCTGGGCTGTCTACCTGTCCCTGGAGATAGCTATGAAAGTATCCCAAACTCAAATAGAAAACTTGCCTAACACATCATCGTGAGATTTGAGGGGAGAGGTAACAGCACGAGAGGGGGTAAGTACAAGCATAAACATCACAGATAATAAATGTCTGTGTCACAAGGTGAGACATGCCTGGTTAGGCACAGATAATTTAATTGCAGAAATGCTTGATTTTTTTTTATGCTGAGAGGGGGCAGTACGTAGCAACATTTCATCACCACCTGATTCTCACGATATTCCTACAACTAGAATAGTTACTCCTATTTTCAGATAAAGAAATGAAAACTTTAACTTGACCAAAAGTTAGAACGTAAGAAAATATTAAGGCACTCAAAACTGTTAAATTCCTAAGTGCCTGGATGTACTTGTGCTTATTTTCATTCAAAGTACAGAGGCTGTGGTTTTGATTGCTTGTAACTTCCCAGTAAAGTGCACTGCTGAGCAAGTAGACATAAACAGGACAGGTGTTTCTTAAGAGAATGATGGAAGCTGAAACTTGAAGCCTCTTTGGGCGGGGAGCGTTCTGGACGACTGCACCCAGCTAGAAGCTACTCTCTCACTTCCAAAGTTGGAGCTCTCCTTGGTGGGAGGGGGCGGGGGAGGAGGGGAGGCCAGTGACGTCACTCAGCAGCAGGGATAAAACTCCCGACAACTTTCCCAGCTAGGTCGCAGCCTGGGGAACTAAGTGGATTGTCCGGTTCCGGGACAAGCAGTGTGCACCCATCGTTGGACCCACTCGGAGGAGGGCATCATGCCCCAGAACGTGGTCCTCCCGGGCCCTGCGCCCTGGGGCTTCAGACTCTCGGGGGGCATAGACTTCAACCAGCCTTTGGTCATCACCAGG
Organism: Phodopus roborovskii; assembly: GCF_943737965.1. NCBI lineage: Eukaryota > Metazoa > Chordata > Mammalia > Rodentia > Cricetidae > Phodopus > Phodopus roborovskii. The sequence continues at coordinate 59,074 of NW_026125178.1, read as the reverse complement.
GTAGGTGTTTTCCGTTCTGATTTTTGCCACAGGTCACCTGGCTTCCTGAGGCACTGCAAGTGGCCCTGAAGCTAGAGAAGAATAGTCTAGAAGCCTGGGGAGGAAGGCAGGATAGTGCGGGGATGGGGGGCGGGTGAGCTTCTGGCTCCCAGTTGGACTTCAACAACAAGCTGAAAAGATGCAAAGCACTATTGAAATTTAACCAAGTCTGCTCACATCCAACATCCCTTTTTCTTGGACCCCCAGCCACATTTCCAGGAGAGGGCAACTGACAGTTCAAGTTTCTGGGCTCAGGGGAGGGTGCCAGAGCTGGAGGTGCTTCGGGCTCTCCCCACCCGACTTCCTTTCACATCAAACAGATGCAGGAGAAAGAGATACTAAGAACTCGAAGATATTTTGTAAACTTGCACCTGAACCATTTTCTTGCCTGGATGAGAACTTCAGCAGGGTGCTCTTCACAGGGAATAGTATGGATTGGCCAAGTTGGAACTGCTCATATCAGCCTAGACAGGGAAAATATTACTAATGTGTATTCCTCCGTTTCCAGGCATTTTGAGTAAACATTTTCCAAAGCTGGGAACTTGGCTGAAGGAGCATTACCTATAATTCAAACTACAAAGAAAACCTGTGCGATAATTTATCTGACAGAGAACAACACTCAGGCTAATAACTGAAAAGACTTCAGTAGCAAAAGCAAACTGCCTTATCCCATGTTATCTAAAGCAGAACCCAAACAGAAGAAGGGTGTGAAGATAAACCTGGGGTTCCTTTTCTGCCAAGCAATTTCTAGAATAACTGTAAAGCACTATTTAGTCTAATTGATAGTTTCTCAGTTTTTTTGAAAGCAATCACTTCAGTTACCACACGCAAGCCATTTTAAACATAAAGGCATAAACTTTCAAATATTATGATTTTATTTTCCAAATGTTATACTTCTCTTTCTGCTCATACTATATTTTATGAATGCATGCTTTATAATCTGACCATTCACAAATCTTTGAATAATGCAACACATGTATGTCAATATCATTTGGGAAACACTCTGCATGTTTAAAATCTCAGAGCATGTATCATAGAGATGCACGCAACGGGTCATTTGAAGATTTGTTTTACATTTTTCAAAAACATATAAACACGCCTGACATGTGTTTTTATATGAGACATGAAAACATACCCCCCAGAAATGCTCTTAAGTAAATTAAGCAGCAAATACTTCCGTGATCTGGGCCAAGCAATTCCTTTTATAGATTTACCAAAGAAAACAGTTCTACTGTTTCTACTAAGAAATATGCTTAGTTTACACAGTTTCACTTGCTCATATTAAATAACAGGAGCTCTTGAATCCTAACAAAGAATAAACCATATTTAAATTAAATCCTAAAGAATGAATTATGTCATAAAGACCCTTGAAGAAACTTACAAAACAATTAATCTACAATTAGTCTGTAACATATCTACCTAATGAATCATATGTTAGAAATTTTGGATTGTTGACACTAAAAACAATATTATCTTAAAGCAATTTCATCTGCATTTGAACTATGAAGACTATTAGTGAATGGATTTGATGTAATGACAATTCTATTTGAAGAGCCATTCTGTCTTGGATTTCTAACTCATATTTAATCTGTGCCACAACTCTAGACAGTTGATTCAATAATAGACCAGACATTATTTATTTAAAGTACGCCTTTTCAATTATTTTTACTTCTAGGGCACAGATAACACTGAACTGTTTGACACCAATTGTCTCTAAAGCCATGTATGTCAGGAATTCTTGCTGAATAAATGCATACCTACTCATTTGGGCTTTTATGCCTTCATTGAAACTTACTAAGAATATGTCCACTGAAATTACAGAGGCATTGGAAATTATTTGGATAAAAACCTAGGAGGATTTAGTCAAAACTAACTGCTGTTACTACATAGTGGGATCATTCGATTTTGTAATTTTAACATTATTCTAGAACGCATTGGCTAATACTGTGTATACTGTTATATTTTTTTGCTTAGTACACATTCTTCTAAGACTCTTATTTGGTGACTCACTTCAAGCTCACAGCATCCCTATAAGCGCAAAAAGAAAAGGGCTTCCTTTCACAGATTAGAGGAATGAGGCTTCAAGGTGATCTTCAGCGCACCAGTGATTACAAAGGGGGACCAGGTCCACCTTGCTCCAGTGCCGACACTCTTTAAGTCCACACATGACAAAAATGTCCTTCACTGTCTCTTGTGTCCCAATATGTCAGTGATCTCGTCTTCTCCTTCAAGGTCCACCTTCTGTTCTTCTGGTTGCTATCTTTATTCAAGTCTCATAACTTCCTGCCTAGAAGCCTGCCTGCCTTCTCCAGTTCACCCTGTATACTCTTACCATCCATCTTTGAAAAGTAAAAGGGGCCTTTCATCCTCCCTTTAAACATCCTTCTGTGACATCACTAGTTCATAGAAAACAGAAGATGGCTTTTTACTATCTGTTGTGAATTCCTTCTCTCTCCCTTTCTTCCTCTCACCCCATACACAGACAGTGATGCCACAGTTCTTGTGACCTCCCTAACATGGCTAAGCTTCAGATACATATCACTTTCTCCCATAATTCTTTTCTCTACCCCCCATTCCTTGGTCCTCTCTGCCTATGAAAACCTATTCAAAACTTCTACCCCAATCTCTCCTCTAGTTGTGGTCATTTTATTTACTGCATGATCATAGGTTTCCTTTTGTCCTCTATTATTATCATCATGTCTATACCACAGATACTTAAGCATACCCCACTCCATCACTTGATCCTTGAGAGTAGGAACCTTTTACACTGGAAACTGTTCAATACTATCATCATATATGCTATAAAATAAATATAACCATAATATGAATGACTAATTTGCCCACATTTTACATAACTGTATCACCATAAATAGGTAAATTGTACTCTCAAAATATCACTTTACAATAAAGGTGACTATTTGTCTGTTTGGTTAAATTCTTAAAGACACAAAAGACTGAAATGCTAAAAGCCATACTTACTGTCACAAGACAAACCTTCCATACACAAGAGGTATTTTCACGAGTCATTTAAGTCTGTTCTTGTCCTCTTAGAAGCTGGTTTGTATGTACACTTCCTGACCTGCTCTGTATAAATACAGACTATGGAGGGTCCCCAATTCATGGCACTGCTACTTTATAATTGTGTGAAAGTGACACACCTTCAGTTCAGACTATACTTAAAGAGTTTTTGGTGTGTGCCTGGGCTAGCAACTGGCAGTGTGCTTCTCTGTCTTGATGCTAGATAGTGGTATAGCTAGCAACAGCCACATGACCAGAAGAGCAACAATAAACCTCTACAGTGTATTGCTCCGCTCCACATTAGGCTATAGGTTTAATATATTAAATGTTTGTTAATTTATGTCAACTGCATAAAGAAGTTGCAAAAGATTGGGATGTAACCTCATGCTACATCAAGGAGCTTCTAGATAGCAATGATCCCTAGGAGGCAATAGAGTTCCAACCAAAGCTTGTGGAAAAGCTACTGATGGATAGAATCTGAGCTAGGCATGCCAACTTCTTAGTCTCTTATCCAAAGAATTGAAAATAGAGGCTCACAAGAACTTGCAAAAGTAGCAAGATAACTTCATTCAGAGTACTGTTTACAGAGGGAGGCATTGTCAAAACCGACAGTGGGCCACATTAGTAAGACTACTCAAGGGACTGCCCCCCATCATTGTTCTATGCCTCTTTTATAGGATTTAGAAGGATTTGGTTACCAAAGGGTGTAGTTTGGGTAGTTCTCTATGTTGATTGATAGATTAGGATATATACTCATTTTTTTTCTGCTGTGCATGTCAATTCCTATAATGCAGCTGGTTTTAATTATATTCATAGCCAATTCTACATACATATAAGATGGTGAGTAGGAAACTCCTAAAAGTTTACTAGGAAACACTGTTTTGCCTTATTGTGCAAGTATCCAAAGCCAGATCAAGGTGAATCAGCCCTTCTATTCACACACTTTTGTGATGGGAATACTCTTGAATAGAGAGTCTCTAAATTTGATTGCTAATGGGGATGAGAAAACTCATACCATTCATAGAGATGGGAATGCGTGGAGCCTGGTATAGGGCAGAAGAAAGGTTCTAGAAAATTCTAAGGTTACTAAATACACTGTTTGGAGTGGGGGAGGTGCATAGTATGTACAAGCAAAGGAACTAGGCTGCCAAGTATATTATTGCTATCAGGGGTGCTGGGGAGTACATAACCAAACTTGGGATCCCCAGCTGCTAAACTGTTTGTTTCCTATGCTCTCCTGCTTCAAGATAACATGTTACTCCCTCTGTCAGCAGAAATATCAGTTCACAAAGTTAAGACAAAGAGTTTCTGTCCCATAATTAGTCACAAACCTACTTATCATTGCAATAACTCTTAGTATACTTTGAAAAAAACACATGCACAAAAGGCAGGAAAATAAACCACCAGACCCAAGGCTTTCTAGACAATACATGCACTATACTTTGTGTATGATAAAATGTAGGCTTGGGATGTTCAGTTGAAGGGAGAATTGTGGTTCAAATTTGAAATGCCCCACACTGCATTGTATTTTGAAGACTGCATCTTTAGATCAGAGTGAAATGTTAGAAAGTGGAACCTAGCTCATGGATGCAGTCACAAGGACCAAGCCTTCAAAGTTAAATCTCAATACCCCCCACCCCCACCCCTGCCTAGGAAGCCCTCTACCCCTTCAATGGGTTATCCTGCCAGATATCACACAATGATACAAAACTACTAGAGAGTGATTATTTCACACGTCTTTGTGAGCTTCTTTGGTTTTTCTTGAAAGGAGATCCTAAGGGTTCTTCTGGAAGTTTCTTGACCAACCAGGAAATGGGTTTACTCTCACAGACAAGTCACAAATGGTTGACATTTTTTAAATTCCTATATGGAAGTCAGCACGAACTCAAGTTGTTCATATGTCATGAAATTGGTGTATACCTGAGGCTGGTATGTTATTCCCTCCCTTTTTATCCCCTCTTCCTTCTCTTCAGAGAGCTCCAGAGTCAGTGTGGCTGTGAATGCTACATGGACTTGAGTATCAACACAGTGTGTGTCAGTGTACCATTAATGCATACAGATTCTCTCCCCCTCTCTCTCTCTCTCTTCTCTCATACACACACACACACACACACACACACACACACACACAATAGTCTGTTGCTCCAATCTAAACTTTATTTGAAATTTGAAAATTTAGAAATGGAATGTTTGTAGTTGGACACAATCCATTCCCAGGATAAAACAAGGGTAGTAGAAAGATTGGTGTGAATAAAAACCTGTATAATTTTGTGCTAGAAAAGACTGTGTCTACAGAGAAGCACACATTAGTTTATATGTTCATAATATTGAGCACAAAATAGCCTACTAATAGAAAGGCACCAAGGGAGAACAACTATAATTCAGATGGATATATAATGTAATATAATATAAATGGATCTCTCCCCTTGAAAAGCTTATGTATCAGTGGAAGAAGGGACATGTACATGAACTACCATGATAAAATGGTCCAAAATTCCCCAAGAAAAGTATGGCCTAGATAGACAGCAGGAGGCACAGTACTGGGAAGATTACTGCAAAGAATAGTAAGTGAAACAACCACAGTAAGAATTTCAGATTTTTCACTGAATAAATAACTCTATATAAGTATCTTACAATTTCTGAGCATCAATGTTCTCACATTAAAATAACAGTAACTGTTTTACAGTACTGTCTTGAGTTAAGCAGGATAATAAGCCTCAATAATAAAATTATCATGGCAAAATGACTGCCTTCATCCCAGACTGCACGTAAGAATCATGAAAATCACTTTCAAAATACCTTGCCTGGGGTCATGAGAAGATTCTGCTGTAAAGGATGTGAGATGTCACTCTAGACCCTTCCACAGTACCCAGATCCTTGAGAAATTTATATGCCTGGCAAGGATCCCAAAGTTTATTTGGTAGGGAATAGTGGACAACCAAATAGGTTAACATGAAAAGCCAAAGTCATCCAAGCTCGTGGGTCCTTTCCTAGAGATTCTGAGTTTGGTTTCCAAAAATCTTGTATAGAATGTAGTCTTTATAGCCAACAAGGGACCCCAGGTGATTTTTGTAACAGGGAAGCTGAAAATCATGCTGCTGAGTGATTGACTTCAGGGTGATGGCCAATTATCTCTCTGGTAAATTTAATAGTTAAGACCTTAATGAGCCCAAATACAAAATAATTCACTTGAAAATCCTATACTTCAAGCAGTTGGTGGTGACATATGGTTTTAGTCCCAGCACTTGGGAGAGAGAGGCAGGTGAATCTCTAAGTTCATGACCATCCTGGTCTACAGGGTGAGTTCCAGGACAGGGCTCCACAGAGAAAACCTGTCTTGAGAGAAAAAAAGAACTGAAAACTAAAACCCTATGCTTCATTTCACCTCTGTTCTCCTCACTGGAGAAAACATAGTAATAAAAAGCTGTGAGCACACTATAAAGATACAATATAATAATATAATAATAGAACATTAACAAAAAGCAATAATATATATTAATCATAGACAATGTATTCTTATACCTCAGTAAATGGTTTGACTTACAAAAACAAGGTCATTAGCAGTCATTTTAGTCACTAGTCATTCTAGTCCTCTGCCTTACTAAATTATACAACTATAGACAACAAAGGCCTCACTCATATGCCTCCTTCTCCCTCTACATCCATTTTCTGTCCAATCCATCCATCTGTGGATGAGTAAAGACAGTAATTGCCATGTTGAGAACAAAGTCAGAAGAGGGTTCTTGCTATCACTAGCCACGTTCCTAGTTGACACCCATTCTGGTTTCATTTCTGTTGCTGTGTTAAAACACTCTGACCAAGAACACCATCGGGAAAAGGATCTCAGCTTAACAATTCCAGATCACAGCCTATCACTGCAGGAAGCAAGACAGAACCATAGCATTATGAACTCATTTCACAGCCAAGACATACAGCAGAAACTAAGGAGGAAGCCGCTCACTAGCTGGACAGCTTGGACTTAGCTTGTTTTCCTACTCAGTTCAGGGCTGCCTGCTGACAATGACTGGGCCTTTCTACATCAATCACAGTCAAGACAATCTCCTACAGACATGCCCATAGTCGATTAAACTGGCAATTTCTCCATTGAGACTGTCCTTTCAGATGACTACTCTGTCAAGATGACAACTAACGTTAACCAAGCCAGCTTTTGAAATGCCTGATGACATGGTCCTGTAACTGCTCTCAACTCAGCGGGAAGCCCTGGGTTACTTAGAAATATCTCTTTCTTGCAGAAATGAAACAGCTCTCTCTGCTCAGCCTATCATGAGCATTTCTGGAACAATTGAAAACAGTTTTACAATGTAGCATTTTATATAAAGATAAGATAAAATTCTTAAGTTTAGTATTTACTGTCAATAAATTTTAGTGCTTTCTACTATCTAAAATATCCAACTTTGATATCTAATGTCTGTTCAATATATAAAGTCAATATTTATTACTTGTTCAACATTTAAGTTCTGATGTCTGCTTACATGAGTATAGACATTTAACCCACCCACAGCACAGCTTAGAAGCCCAGATACATGTAGATACACATACATAGCACATATATACATGTCTCTATTTTCCATTCATAATAACCAAAGCTAAAACAAAAAAAAAAGTTAACCACTTCCAGATCTGGATTTAGTGTTCCATACTTTTGAGTCTGCTCAACTGTATTATTAAAACTAAGAGGGGCTTTACAAATAAGCACACTAAGCCTCATTTAATGTTTTAAACCAAAATGAGGCATTCTGACCTCAGAAGCTTAAAAATAGAAAGTACTGCCCTTGACATTCTATATTGAAAGGATATTAAATGATTAAGAGAACTTCTAAATGAAAAGTAGCTATAAAATAGCCTCCAAGGACTAAGATGTACTAAGCTCAGTTGTCTTCACCAAGCTTTATCAACTGTTCCTCCTACAAAATCTTCATGACCCAGAAACTAAGAAAGAACAATAAACAATCTAGTGATAATACTGGAGACCATGGCGTGTGAGAACATACTGTTTCTGTAATTTTACTTATTTAAATGAATTTGAATCTCTTTAGAATAGAACAAGCAAACAGAGAATAGCAAATTGACTACTAACCCTAGAGTAACATATTAGGAACCACAGAGTTTATTCTTAGAGCAATTTGAAGTTTAAAATAAGATTCATGGCTAATTCTAATTTGCAATTGCCAGCTTCCAAACACAACAGTGGCAAGTTCATAATAATAAACCTGCACTGAACTGGGGTGATGGCCTAGTAGGAAGAGCACCTGCTGCACAAGCATGAAGATCTGAGTCCAGATCTCCAGCACCCAAGAAAAATTCAGTCACAACTTGACCTGTAATCCAGTCATTGTGGAGTGGTGGAGACAAGACAGTCACTAGGCCTCCTTCTACCCAGCCAGGGAAATGGAGAGTCTCAAAGTAAATAAGGGAGACAAAGATAAAGCAGGAAACCTGATGCCCTCCTCTGTACCCAGAGCACACATGAGCAGGTGCACACACATACAGACATACACACACACACATACACAGAGAGAGAGAGAAAGAGAGAGAGAGAGAGAGAGAGAGAGAGAGAGAGATCACATGCATACAAATCACATACACATACATAATTCTGGGGTACTAGCCTTTTCTTCATAAGCCCTGATTTAAATGACCTTTGAGCTCATTCTTCACTTTTTCATCTATTAAATCTAAACACCAGGAAATAGACAGTGAAACATTAGTAATACAGATACTCCTTGACCTGGGTTGGACTTACATCCTGATAACACCATCAAGAGTTGAAAATACTGTAAGTTGAAAATGCAGTGTGCATCTTGATAGATTTAACACACCCAGCACCACAGCTTATAAGCATGGTACATATAGAATATTGATTGTTTACCAACCTAGCCTGAACTTCACAATCAGATCCCCACCACCCACCCAACCCCTGCTCTGTGGACCTGGGGCCGTGCTGTTATCCCCCCAGTATCATGAAAAAGTATTATACTGTAAATCATTGGCTAAGTAAAATATCACACTACAGAACCCAAAATATGGTTCATCTTGGGTTATACACCCTTTGAACCATGATAAAGTTGAAAAATCACTAGTCAAATCAGCATGTCAGGGGCTCTCCACTGAATTAGCTTGCAGTCTACTTGAGATGACAGTTATACACATTTCTGTCAGAAAGGGGGGAAAATGAATATTGCTTTTTCCCTATTATGAAGTCTCTGATTTTTAAGTAATATGTTTAGACAATTTATATATAATGTAGTTACCTATCTGGTTCAATTAAAACCTATCTTATTAGGTGTTTTTTATTTATTCCATCTGTTCTTCATTCATGGAGAAGATACGACGACTAAGTACAAACTTTCTTTGTGTCACTGGTTCTTAGCAGTTCTTTGCATTCATGCTAACTCACACCAAACTATTAGCAATGTATCGTTTTACCTCACAGCAATTGTTATGCCCACTTCCTCCTCCATGCTCCATCAGGTAGGCTCATGCACAGGCATGGGCTTTTTTCCTTCCTTGGAAGTATCCATCTCTCCTTGAATTTCTGGTTTTCTTCCTAGTAGTTTCAGTTATCTAGGTTGTTATAAATGTTTATATTTTCAGGCTTCTTCGTGACAATTCAAGAGTGACTGCAGATTTCTACATTTAGGTGTTCTGTCTCAGTTTAAACTGTTACAACTTGGCAGCTTTTCAACAACAAAAATTATTTCTTACAACTCTAAAAGCTAGAAATCCGAAGTTAGGGGACTAACATCATTGGGTTCTTGCAAGGACTCTCTTCCAGATTTCAAGTAACCTACTTCTTTTGTTCTTACAGAGAAGGCAGAAAAATAACAAAGCTTTTTCGGAGGTCTGTTTGTAAGGACACTCATCTCTGTCATGAGTGTTCTAGATTGCTGACCCTCCCAAGGGATTCTCCATCAAAAGTCATCACTCTGAAAGAAATTCATCATATAAATTTTGGGAATATAAATTTCCAATACATGCTGCCCCCCTCATGATAAGTTAAAAATGAAAATGCTAAATTAGTTTCAAGTACCAAAGTCACCAGAATGTAGAAAACTTTATCTCCAAATAGAAAGTTCTGGCATATATATATATATATATATATATATATATATATATATATATATATACACACACACACACACACACATGCACACACATATATATGTGTGCGTGTGTGTATGTATATATATATATATATGTTTTCAACAAAGAAAATATTCACAGATGTAGTTATAGAAAATATTTAAAAGATGGCAAGAGATAGGATTGATCTTAAAATATAGCTAGTATGAATCAAAATTAACATAATAAAACATCACTAAGATAACTGAACAACTGAAAGTTGTTTTAAAATTAGGTTTAAGATTTTGCAACAAGTGAAACACTGAAAAGTTTTCCAGGATAACATACAAATGTTAAGTAAAAAACTCAAGATACTGCTGGATATTGGATTTTAAATGGTATCTTGATATATCTTCCAGATCACCCCGGGAAGCAAGGCAGCAGCTGCCAACCTGTGTCCTGGAGATGTCATCCTGGCTATTGATGGCTTTGGTACAGAGTCCATGACCCATGCTGATGCACAGGACAGGATAAAAGCAGCAGGGTATCAACTGTGTCTCAAGATTGACAGGTACATCTTGGCTAATGGGATCAGAACTTGATCTTGTTTTCAGGAGAACCTGAACCAGAGCTCTAAATGGTCTCATCATCTTGTGAGAAATGTCAGAGACCTAGAATTTTGATATTTTTTTTCACTGTATGAGCCCCTTTATTCTTTCATTCACTGAAGCTGGTCAATCTAGCATGCATAGATGAACCAATTTCAAAAAAAAAAATTCTCTGAAATGTCAAAATTAAAATTATACAAAGGAATGGTTTTTCTTCATATAGTAGCCCAGTGAATTGACTATGAAAATAATTATAGCCATGAGAACACAAAGCAGATGGAACAGCTAGACCATAGGTCTGGGGATGGAATAGGATTGGAAGATGCTGCTTAAAAAAAAATCTCTTGATTTGCCCCAATGCAATCATGTTAAGTTTGGTTGTTAATATCCTTTATACTGTAGGCTATTTTATACAGATTCATTCCAAGAGACAATGTGTGGGGAATATATGTGCATATAATAAATATATGGATATTTCTAGCCTGTCTCCCAAAGTTGAAATTTGAATCCAACTTCTTGTTATGAGAGCCTTGATATGAAGCTGAAAATAATGATATAATAATTGGTTATAGTGGCCGTGCTTATGTGATTAACATGTTGCTGTTGTACCCACTATCTCCAGTGGATAGAAGACTTGATCCATTAGCCATCCATAACCTTCATGGAATAAAACAGATTCTTTTCTATCTGTGCTCATGCTGCAGAGCCACAGATACATAAGAACTGGACAAACCATGGCTATTGGATGCAGTCACACAGCCATGTGGCAATCTCTCCTGGCTCCTGTGGTGGCTTTAGTTGGATAGAAGAGAAGAGAGATCCATGCATGTTGCCTCTTGGTATCTGTGGTGTGTCTCCAAGTGTCCCTCTTCTGGATGTTCCTACACATACTGGAGACATACTTTCTCCAGAAGCCACACCAAGCACTTAATGTATTCTCAAGTCCTCAAAAAAAAAAAAAAAAAAAAAAAAAAAAACCACTAAAAATGTAAGACTAACAGATATACAGAACAAGAAAAAAAAACTAAATCCTTTTGGCTTAAATTAGTGAAGGTTGCTAGTATTTTTTGAAAATAGAGTAGGAAATAATGTATATTTTAAAAAGGGGTGCCATTTTGATTCATTTTGCAACTGTTTTATTTTCAGGGCAGAAACCCGCTTATGGTCTCCACAGGTATCTGAAGATGGAAAAACACACCCTTTCAAAATCAACTTAGAAGCTGAACCACAGGTATGAAGTTAAGAGGAAATACCATTACATCGCATTTTCATTCAAGGGTGGGCAAGCTTCCTGGAGGGAGAAGTGACAACCCTAAGAATCAGAACAAGTCACCTGCAAAGCCTTAATTGGGCTCTATTCTCTGAGGTTAAATGACATGATTCATGTTTTCTTACATTCATGGAAAAACAGAGAGAGTGCCCAGACAAATATCTCTTTAAAAGTCAATTATATTGTCTGCTGGGCATTTTGGTATATGTCTGTGATCCCAGAACTTGGGAGACAGAGACAGGATGGCTGCAAGGTCAGTGCCAGTCTGGAATAGACTGGAAGTTCCATGCCAGCCAGGACACAAACAAAATGGGGGGAAACACATTTTCATTCAGAACACTTTAACTAAACCTGCATGGAGTCCACTTTTCTTTTTCTTTCTTTCTTTTTTTCTTTTTTTTCCCCCTTTCTTTTCATTTCTTGTGATAGACTTCTACTGAATCAATGGCCATGATGTAATCTAAGAACTTTAAATTATTTAAATAAAGCAAACATACAAACCAGGCTGGGCCATTTGAAGCAGGTGGCTCTAATCTAATAGGTGTTTCCATCTTCAATCCTGTAAGGTCTTTGCCCAGGTCTTGTTTTGACACCCTTCTTTAATTTTCTGTTCTAACATTCTATAATTAAACTCACCTTACCTAAAAAGAATTGAATTTTGTGATCATAGAGATACACAGCTTGTGCGGCTACTTATGAGAGATAAAGGATTTTTTCCCTTGAGGCAACCCTGCCTCCTGAACCACATTAATCTAATCACCCAAGGCTTATCAGGCTAAGGCCACTTTCAGAACTGCCCCCCAAACTGAAATTGAAGAACAGGGCTTTCAAATCTCTGCTTAGAAGCTGCTTAGACATTCAAAGACACGTGTTTAATATCATCTTTGAAACAAGATTTCCCAATAAGATGCTAGCTATGCTAGTGCTCAGTTTTCTATAGACCTAATGAAGACTGTCTGAGAACACATTTATAGCTCACATATCAGCACTCTCCCCCTGGTCAGGTCCATCTGCTCAGTACTTTCTATTTGCCCCAGTAAACCTCTATTATCTCCTCATTAAATAGGCATAGCCCAACATAAGCACAAGCGTCTCATAGGCTGCTCGAAGATGTAAATAAAACAATATAGGCAAAGGCCCACAGCTAGTCAAACGAGTAGGAGTGCTTATGCTTAAGTGTTTTCTCTCCTCAGCCCCCAAGGGGTAATTAGAAGCCTCCCCGACTTTCTTGACAGTATGCACCTCTCTTTGACAAGGAAGAGTCCCTTCTTCATGACTATTACAAAGGACATTATAAAACAAGCTTCTTCCAAGTTTCATTTCAGTTGAAGTACAGCTCCAAAGGACATTATAAAACAAGCTTCTTCCAAGTTTCATTTCAGTTGAAGTACAGCTCCCTCCCCAGCCCACACAGAAAAGGAGACAGCTTGTATTCTTTAGAGAGATGGGCTTTTAAGATTCTTGACCTAGCTTTTGACTAAAAGGGAAGAGTCTGTGCCTAAAAATTATGAACCCGAAGAAGAGAAAGGGGCCCCCAAAAAAGCAAGCAGGATATAGGATATTCTCAAGACAGGAACCATGTGTCTGTTCTCACGGAGACTTCCCCCAAGCATAGCCAGCACCCAGTAAATTGCACACTAATGTGTGAGACAAGCTACATTTCCTAGCAACGACCAGGACTGTTCCCCAGGACTAGCTCTCAGAGCAGCTTCTGCCTCCATCTATTAAGGCCTGTGTGATCTTGGCAATATATCAAAGGAAACTTCCATTCTTTACAGTAACTGAGCAAGCATTGAAAAGGATGGGATTGACTGCCCCATATTAAAACTGCTTAGGACCAGAAATTTTAGATTAATTTGAAACATTTGTATATGCACAGTGAGATACTTTACCCAAGAGACTCAAGCCTAAGCACAAAATTCATTTTTGCCTCTTTTACATCTTGACACATAGGCTCAGAGTAATGAGCCCATTTAGTTGAAACCCATTGCATGACACCAGACATGAAATTTTCCACTTACAACATATCATAGCTCAAAATGTTTCTCCTTTTGGAGCAGTTTGGATTTCTGAGTTTTTATTAGACATATGCAACCTGTAAATCTAGTGAAAAAAATCTAAAAGCCATTAGTGGCTCACCCTGGCATGCTAGGGTCCTGTATGTTGGCAATACCTCAATCAGCACTTAATCTGATATAAGGAGAGATTAGATGAAACACAATAATCTAGATACATCACTGTCGAGTATACACAGCCCTTTGCAGTAAGGCACACACCCACCTACTTCCCATACACATCAGTTCATCATTTAGAGGCAATGCAAGTGAAAGGAGACCTGTGTGGCACTTCTGCATACATCTGTTGACTGTCCAAACATGGAGTCTTTAGAATGCCAAACCCCCCCCCTTCTTTGTCCACTCACAGCACATGTCAATCACTGTATAGCATGCACCTTTTTGCAAATTACTTTCCTATCCCAAATGTATCCTTGTTTTTAAAACTCTAACTCACCAATATGAGACGTAAGGTCTGGGGAACTAAGCAACTTCAACCAATGGGACAAACCCCCGTATGACACTTAACCACAGTTTCCACTCCTACCCCAGGAAGGATTTATTAAACCAAGATGTACTTAAGCCATGATGGGAGTCTTCTGTTTTGCTACCATCTCTTCAGAATTAAGGATCGATGATAATACCTGAGCTGGAGTGAGAAAAGAGATCTCTCTTGCAAATCTGTATGCAATAATTTATGACTATCACTTTCCCAAGAATTGGCTTCTAAGGCATAATTCTAAGTTTAACTATTGTGGCCACTTGTTAATCATTTTATTAGCCGGAATAGCCTGAACTTAAAAAGTTTAGAGTATACATTTCTTTTCTAAAATTCTTCAAATAGGGAAAAGTAAATGAAAGGAAATGAATTTGTCCTTCTTTCTTAAGTGAAAAAAAGTGACGATTAGGTTAACAACTGTAGCAAGCATTCCATGGTGTCTTTTAAAATTCCATTCATTTTGAGTCATGCCTAGTCCTTACTGGCTCCGTCTCCAAGAAGTCAGCCTTTGAAGGGCTCAGAGATAAGAACAAGTTCAACTCTCATAATCATCAAAGGGTTTCCCCCTTATGCCGCTCTTCAGCCAGATTGCAACATGACTAGTTCACATGGCACAGGCATTTGGTCTACAAGACAGCTTAATTTCAATGTAGCTCTGCCAGCTGTGAGTCTTGGTTGCAACATAGAGATACTTTCTCCTAATAGAGTATACATTTGTGGCCTTTTAATTCCGATTTTTAATTTTAATTTTTAAGCAATACACTGCATCTCAAAAAAATATCACTTTTTCCCCCCTTAATGAGACTGTGTAAATAGAGGAACTTTCTGGAAACAGGTGTGTCAGTTGGAAAAACAAATGGCATCAGTGACTATAATGCTACCATTCACCTATAAGGGAGTGGAAAAATACCACCAAATAATAGAAAATTTGAGGTCTTTTTTCTCAACCCAAGGCAAATTGTTACAGTAAGTATTGTGAACTTTGGTATGGTATAAGATATTCTTTCTTATTTTAAACATATTATCTACTCACTGAAAGTGAAACACTATGCCCCATTATTTAAGACAAGAGCCAAGAAATAGCATGTTAAGATATATAGTCATTTTCCTTGTAAGTTTAAACTTGGGAAACTTTCTTACACAATTATAATAATTGATGTTAAAATTTTAATGGCTAGATTTTCCATGCTATCACTAAATATAGAAAAGTTTTGTGTTTGTAGATTCAGATTTGAGTCTCAGGCTTCTAAAAGACCTTAGAAGTTGTTCAAAGCAGTTTCTAGCAACTGAATGAATTCATTCTCCATGAATCTGGCAGTCCATGGGAAAGCTCCAGCATTTTTCTAAACAAGGCATCACTCTAGATGGGTGTGTTGTTAGTCCTTCTACAAAGCTTCCTTCCTCGAGCAAACTGTTGCTTTCATTCCTGCTTAATATCAGCCAGGTAACTCAAAGATATGATATACCTGTCATAGCAAAAAGAGATGCTTTTTAGAAACAAAGAAACTGCTGTCTAAGCCTGAAGAACATTATGGTCGTGTCTTGGTAAAGAACTGTGTCCTCCTATTAAAGAGGCACTGCCATGTTCAGCCAGTTTGTTTTCCTAAAACTAACTTCAGTCTCCAATGTTTTGGCAACTAGGAGGAACTACACAAAGCAAACTCTCATAAACATTTCCCCTGGCGCTCCTCTAATGAGAAGTAGAAACACTTGAAGTCCATCACCAGAGGAAAATGATGGTTTCAGGGTGACTTTGTTCTCCATTTGAAGGGGGTGTGAGCAGATAGCTTCATACATTCCAGGCACAAAGATACAGATCCATTGCCTCATTTAAACTTAATCAAATATTTGCTCAATTCCTGTCATTGCTTTCTTGCCTCCCGGTGGTTTATATATGAAAGATGTAGAAAATGGTAGGTAAATCAGAGAAATGAAGTATGTGAGTCAGACACACTGTGTCAGAGGAAGATGGTAATAACATTGACCCTTCATCTATGCACAATGTCATCAAGTAAGAAATTGAAGGTGAACTGGCTTCGAATGTTGTCATTGTCCAGGTCATTTCTAGGACTTGGGAGGCTACTGCCAACAGCTCAATTTTTTTCTGCTATTGACGGCATTCCATCGGATGCATACCTTTCACCCCAGCTGTTTTAACATTTCAATCCTTCAACATATAATTCCTTAACATAAGCCCCTAACATTTAAACACCTTATTTTAAAATTAACAATTAATTTTAATGACTAGTTTTTATGAAGCTAAGAATTGTTTGATGGTGTTCTCTGGGTACAATAAACATGAACGAAGGGGTATAGAGACTGCGATATAAAAACTTTGTGTTGCATGTGTTTTTCTAAGAAAAGAGATAAAAAGGAATTAAAGTGGACTAGCAGGCACCTAATTGGCTTTGCCTTCTGATTCCTTTTGACCATCAACAATGATGTAAGACTTGGACAGAATGCTGCCTCCCTGTGCCATCGTTAAATCTCTTGTTTAACTTTGGTGTATACACTTCATTGTGCTTTAGGGGATGACTCTAGAAGCCCAGAAACTAATGCTTTGCAAAGCCTAAACAAGAATTTTTAAGCTGGAGTTAGAAAGACCTCCTTTTTATGATGTGAGTGGAAAATAAGGGGATTTTTCTTTTAACCAATCACACATTTCTAATGTGAGAAAAAGAGACAGAGAGACAAAGAGAAACCAAAACTAAAAGTCACAAACAAAAATCTTGGAGCTGGCTAATGTGTATACCGCCATTTGGAATCCTACTGGGGATTCTAAATGCACAAATACCTTCAGATGAGCAGGTCCCTTTGTAGGACAATCACCATCCATGCTTATTTGTTATTTGAAGGTTTACAAAATAAAAACTGAAGGCAGATACTTTTCCCCAACCAAGCAACCATAGTATGCTAATTTACTATTGTAAAGGTCATACTATTCACCAAGACTTTTAAGACATTTCACACTTCATTCTGGAAAAAAAAAAAAAAACAAGGTTCCACAAAGCTTGACTGGCTTGTTTTATCCTGACTGACTGACTCACTCTATAATTAACATGGAAGATTTATAGTCCATCAAAGCTAAATTGGCCAATTAGCCTCTGTCTTCTTCCTATTAAATAGAGTTATAAAAGCTCAAGCCATGAGTACTGCCATTACTTATAATTATCTCCAGCACACTTTTTCAAGCCATGATAATGGTTAATCAAAATGGTAATCACAAAACCTAACCAATCTAAATTAAAAATCAGCACAACACCCTCAGATGGTACAGCTACGTAAATGTTTGCACACAGTTTTAGGTGACTCAAAGCTGGGACGTTTCTAAAACTCTGTTTGGTGATTTCAATACTCTTTCCACCAACTGACAGCAATAACAATGTCACCTGAGCCAATGCCTCAGCATCGAGTTATTCTTGTAGAGGAAAAAAAAGTATACGAACAGAACAAGGTATTAGTCAGTCTAACAACATTGTACAGTGGTAGGCTATGTTGTATTCAACTTAAACCTTTTGAGTTTCAGGAGATTGTTAACACATGCATCCCAGCTTGAAGATGTCCTTCATAACGTCACAAGTTCTCAGGTGTCATGACATTGGGAGCAGATGGAGAAAAAACTCAGTAACTAGTAATTGAAGCTGTATCCCATTTGCACTGTGATAACTATTTTTTAACACAGTCAGTAGGCCTATTTAGGGAAACATTTCAAATAATTATGCATCACTTCAAATCTGTGTGCGACACTGACTGTATATTCACAGAAGAAGTGAAGATTATAAGGATTGATGTAGCTACTTCTGCCAAATGGAATCATTTGTACAGAGCAGTCTCATGAGTATTTCAGCATTCCTACCAGTTTCCTCTGGTGCTTCTAAGACAAAATTAGCAGCTTTGAAAATTACCCATGTATTCAAAATGAGAAAACTTTAATCCTACACTTAGATTGTGTCATTTGGACGAGTTTCAAACTCAAGCCTTGAGATGCTACTTCGTGGTCCTGTTGCTTGGACAACAGAGTAAAAAAATCTGTTTTTAATCACACACACACATACAAACACACATGATATATATATATATATATATATATATATATATATATATGTATATATATGTGTGTATATATATGTATGTATGTAACATACACACACATATATACATATATATATATATATATATATATATATATATATGGATTCCTTTCATTTGTCCTCCAAGAAAGGGACAACTGTGAAGAGATCTTTAAATGCACATGTGGAATTATCATAATAAAAGAAAGGAATTCCACATATGGTGTTCCTGCTTTCTTAAAGTCTTCTCATTCTCCTTGCTTGTTGAAAGTACAGTGGCACTCAAATTAATAATGTGAGTTTTGTTGCAAATATTTTTAGAAGTAAAATAATTTGCGCCTAGATCAGTTAAAATGATTCACTGTAGTTATTCACAACTATTCTTTTGCCTGCTGAGTTTTATCATCTCACTTAAAATGGAGGAAAAGTCATTAAGATGTGGTGGTAGCAGGCTTGTCTAGGGGGTGCTAGACCCTGGGCTCTGTCACCAGTATCATAAAGAGAAAAGGTATTTATAGAGATGAAGACACAAGAAACCTCAACTGGAGAGACTATTAAACCTGGTCATTATTTTCTAAGCTAAAAATCTCATTTCCAATACTTTTTTTTTTTTTTTTTGAGTTTCATAAAAGAAGTAGATGAAGCCAGAAAAGGAGAAGATCAGACAATGCTTGAATTTTAAGAAATCAAATGAGGTCCAGTCCATTTCATCAAATGTTTGGTAGATGAATGTAGCATGTGTAAATCGAAGATATGTAGTAGAAAGAAGGGCCCGAGTTCCTCTCCTAACCATTTTGCTAATCCTATAATATAGCAGGTAACGATGCTTTAATTAACCACAGCATTGCTGCCAGGTTTGTTCATTAACAGCTGTGTTGTGCGTTCTGTGGCTCTGTATTTTGTCTGCCATGTACAGGAATTCAAACCCATTGGTACCGCGCACAACAGAAGGGCCCAGCCTTTCGTTGCAGCAGCAAACATTGATGACAAAAGACAGGTAGTGAGCGCTCCTATAACTCACCAATTGGGCTCTATTCAACTAGCAATATCCAAGATGCGCTACATGGACAGCTTCGGGGTCTCATCCCCAGTTCACCTCAAAAGTAAGTACTGCCGCTAAGTTCTGGCCAGTGTTCTTCATGATGTGATTTCTTTCCAGAAGCCCAGCTGCCTGTTCCTCCTTTACTTTCTTGAAGGTACTATCACACTTTTGATTTTAAAGAGAAGAACTTGGCTCTAACTGTTCTGGTGCCTGGTCAGCCAGTTCCTGAATATTAAGTAACTACAAGGTTTTAAAAAAATATATCTATGGTTCTATCATGCTTCTCAGTCATGTAGTCATGTCAATGCTTGATGGTAAATCATCCTTTCCACACAGTTCTTGTGCATTTACTCCCCACCCCACAACCCCCAAAGATCAAGCCACCACTGAGAGATTTTCTTTAACCCTTTGTTTTTACAGGATGTGAACTACTTTGAACACAAGCACAATATTCGGCCCAAACCTTTCATAATTCCAGGCCGAACCAGGTCATAAACTCTGAAATTGTGAAGTTTGAAATGCATGTGGTTTTTATCAATTCTTACTAACCTCCCAGAAAAGTAACTTGTAGGTGTCTGGAGTGCTTATTTCAAAAGCAAAAGGAAACAGCTCACTCAGCAGCCAACAGTAGCCAGATAGCATCCACTACTGAGGGTAAATAGAGGGCCGTGAAATTGTATGCGATCACCTGGTGTATTTATAACTGGTGCCTCTGCAGATCCCCTCCAGAACACAGTGACCTTTGAGACAGGCACATGTACCCTGTCCCAGGTCAGGAAAGCCCAGCTTGCAAAGACAGAAAAATGGAAACCAGCCCCAGGTAATATAAGGAGAGGCCAGGATTGCTCTATGTGTTTGACAGACTCTGGCCATCCCAACTCAGTGCCTGCTTCTCTTTGCACCTTCAAACCCACCCTTATATAAGAATGGCTATTCATATGTATGGATCCTTGCAAAGGAAGAAAGGCTCCTTGAGATAGAAACTTTTCTACCTGGTGAAAAATCAATCACTGTGAGTATTGCTGACTCTCCAGGAATACACTGCATAAAAAACACAATAATGATGAACATAATCCGAATTCTTTACCTTCAATCAGAGAAGTCCAGAAATTGAACTTGAATTTCAGGTTGAAAGGTATACCAAAATCACAACTTCAGGAAACTTCAAACCCATTACTCTGACCTTTGGTTAGTTAACACAAGGAAGCTGATGATCAGAATAGGTGCTTCCTAACTGGTTAGAAATATTGCAGGATGGTTTGCATCAGGTGACCCAAACTGGCAGTCCACAGGTGAACTCATTCCATAGGCATGATTTATTTAGCCCTCACATTGTTTGCTTTATGTTGGGTTAGTTAAATATCTTCCCATGCCAACTTATTAACATGCTCATCACTATTAAGTACATGTTAACTGGTACATTTTATAGTTATGTGACTGACCTTATAGTAACTTCTATGGCTAGGAAACCCTTATTTAATTATATGATTTTTAAGTGTAGACCCTTCAGTAAGCTACAGGAAGGGCCAGAAGGTTGTCCCCAAGTAAACGGCACAGTTTTCTTAATGTCGGACACAGAAAGAAACACGAATGGGAGAATGGGAGGAAGAAGTTGAGAAATCTGTGATGTCACATAAAGTGTCTCTGTCCGACTGGCCCCATGTTTTCTCCCCAACACCTAGAATTGAGCCCAGAACATCACAGTGTTCGCTCATCCCGTGTGCATTGGATAAAGGGATCAAATCCTTGGAGGACTCAGTGTTTCCTGAGTGTGAGACACAAAGAATCCGAAGCCACTATTCCCTCTCCACCTCATCTCTACCTCATCTTCTCTGTTACCATCTCCCCATTCCTTCTTCTCCTCCATCTTTCCCTCTTCCCCAATACTACCTCTGTACCACTCCACCTTCCCTCATATAACACACTGTACTTAAAGTTTAAAAATGCACAAGGGCAGCACTCAGGATGCAGAGGCCCGAGTTCAAGGCCAGCCTGGTCTACAGAGCAAGTTCTAGGACAGCCAGGACTACACAAAGAAACCCTGTCTTGAAAAAAGTTAAAAATTCTATTTTATTATTAAATAATGTATAGCTAAATATATTTAATAAATTCCTAGAACACATTTGATTGCACAAAATTCAAAGAGTCAGAGGGGAATTCTGTTTTCATCTTAACTTTAATGTAGCAATAAGGGCAAGCCATTCACAAGTTTGTCACTTACAGACAGCTCTTAAATAGGAATCTTCTAAACATGGTGAAACAGAGAGAGAGGAGAAAAGAGAGAGAGCAGGCACCTGTATACGGATATTAATGACTAGTGGAAATGCCTCTCTAGTCTTCCTTTCTCTCTCTGTCCCCTACTACTTGCTCTCAGACTCAGAAATTTTTACTCTCTCCCAGTAATTTTTTTTCATCAAGGGAGAATTTTGAGAGGCTCCATACCAAGCTACCACTGCCTGTGAACAACCTGCTTAACCTGAGGTAAAACAGGTGTAGTGGATTTATGTGTCAATGTGCCTAGTGTTTTAGTACTAGCTCTGGCTAGTTTGACTCCCTCATCACAGTCAAAGTCATTTAAAGCACCACAATTTTTATATAACAAAAATGTGACACTGTAAAGCCGAAGTAATAACTCAAAATATGCACAAGATATTTTTATAGATCTGGCTATAAGAAATGAAATTTTTCTGGGTAGTTTTAAACAGCTTACATCCAGAAATCTGCCCTCTTCCTCACCACAAGTCTGAACATAGTCCCAGGGAAGTTTGTGGTCAGTAGAAGAACCCACCTGGTTGTAAAGTCATTGAGATCACAGTGCCCTTTACAGGTGACCCTGCCACAGTGCTAAGACAGCCTCAAGAGATCACACTAGCATCTGCATTCCGAGTCATGAAGAATAAGTCCCTGAACTCATGAAGATATTTCACAGTGCCTAGAGTCCCTGAGAACCGTATTATCTAAATCAGCACAGGAACTCTTTTAACATTGTCCTGGACATTTATAAAAGGCCATTCTTGTTGGCGTTACATCATTTCCTCTATTTAGGAGACACAGACCCCTAATTTATTAGTCTCAGAACCCAAGTTCAAATGATAACAGAAGGAGAAATAGAAGACACAATCTTTGACAAATTAAAACCATATGCACACATACATCAATATACAATCCCTAATGGCAGAAAAAGATTGCTAATTACAACTCAAAATAAAGCATATCTGTGAGTTCACATTAATGATAGTTTACCCAGCATCTAGCATCCTGCCTAATGTACAGGAAGCCACAGAAGTTCTGAATCTTTCCTGAATGGGTTCATTATGTTGGTCCCTCAAGGTTTAACTCACTGTCTCAACCTCCCATTTTTCAAGTCCATGAACTTCATAATGCTTACATCATTTAATCATTTAATCCCAACCAAACTGATCAACATGAGAAAATGTTCTTCCTTTCTTTCAGAATTTAAAGTCAATTTTAGGAATTAGTGCTGAGCTTACGGGGAAAAATGGTAAATAAGGCCAAATGGCATTTTGGTATGTGACCTAACTAATGTCCTGGCTGGGTTTTAAACAAATTCTCAATAAGCAGAGTGAAAGGATGGTGTAGGAAGTTGGATTGTGCAACACAAGACCCTTAAAAATTGACTTATTTATTGACAGTATTGTCCAAGATAACCAAGCTGCAACATTAAAAAAAAAAAAAAAAAAAAAAAAAAACACTGCCCAACATCCTTTTGGGTTTTAAGTACGCCCTTTAAAGTAAATGCAAAGATGG
Organism: Phodopus roborovskii; assembly: GCF_943737965.1. Lineage (NCBI taxonomy): Eukaryota > Metazoa > Chordata > Mammalia > Rodentia > Cricetidae > Phodopus > Phodopus roborovskii. Next base: position 35,623 of record NW_026125178.1, on the reverse strand, counting down.
GAGATGGGGCCCCATACTCTGTGGCTGAGGGATTGCTAACTTTAAGACAATCATGTCACATACATGTATGTTTCTCAGGTTCACAGCTACATTAACAGGCAATGATAACAGAATTTTGCATTAGTAGTTCATTGTAACTCAGTGATGGGGTGATTACTTAGCATGCCTGAGGCCAGGACCAAGTTAATTAATATTAATTAACTAACAGATGCATGCCAGTTGTGGCTGGTTGCCAGTTCAATTTTATAAAGAGTACTAAATCGCCCTAGGTCTTGACTAGGATGACCAACCTCTGTTATATTTCTAAAGTCACTAAAACTTGTCCTTAAAGGAAATAAAAAAATATGCATGGAAATATGTGTGTGTCCAAAACCTTGCATGAAACACCTCTGTACAAAGGAAACAAACCTTAGCCTATAGTAGTACCCAAATAATCCAAGAGGATCTACTTTTTCTGTGATAAGCATTTGTTGAATGCTCCTAGTTCCTATACTAAGTTACAAAACACTTTTTAAAAGTATATTCTTAACAAAATAAATGAACAATAAGATAATATATTGAAATAGCAAAGTGTTGATAAAATAGCTCAAAAACAATCTTTAATTAGCCTTAACCCAGGTTTCCAATTACGATTGAGTCAAGGCTTAACTCTGACTGAAGCATGCTACTTTTGAGTGTTTAGCCTGAATCTTCATGCTATGTAGTTTACTGTTTGTGAAATACCATTCTTCATACTCTAATTATAAAACTGAGAGACACAAAAGGATATCAAGCTAATCTTCCTCCACCATTTACCTGTAATATTGTCAGAAACTAAATTATCTGGCCTGTCTTGTTTTGTTTTTGTTGTTGTTGTTTTTTTTTTTAATGAGAATAGACATTTGTTTTCTACCTGTTGTCTGTATTCTTTTTCTACAGAATCAAGCCAACAAATGCAGTATCACCTGCAACGTTTTATCTCATTCACATTTTTTCTAGTGTTTATTTATTTTTTCATCGTCCCTTTTAGAAACACCATAGCCAGTGTTTAGACTGATGTGATGACCACTTCTGTCCCCAACACCTTCTAACCTGTCTGTGCTTGTTTTCTGTGTTCTTCTGGTCCCTGGTGTCACCTCTGGGCAACCTTGTCATTACCACAGTGGCTGCAGCACTCCTTCCGGTATTGACTGTGGTAGTGGACGTAGCACCCCTTCTTCTGCCAGTACCGTTAGCACGATCTGCCCAGGTGACTTGAAAGTTGCTGCTAAGATGGCCCCTAACATTCCTTTGGAAATGGAACTTCCTGGTGTGAAGATTGTACATGCTCAGTTTAATACACCCATGCAGCTGTACTCAGATGACAATATTATGGAAACACTTCAGGGTCAGGTTTCCACTGCTCTAGGGGAGACACCCTCGATGAGGTAATATGAGTCTTTTTGATCCATGTGCCTATTGACTAAACACGTGGGTGATGTCAACTTTGATGGTGTCTTCTAACATTGTCTTGGTGGAAAGAAAGCCATGCAAAAGCTTTGAGTAAAAAAAAAAATAAATAAATAAAATAAATTATTGCAAACATTGAAGCCTGGTGATAAATCTTATCACACAGATAGATAATAGGGTAGTGATAAAAAAAAAATGAAATTGCATAAAGACCAAATGGTGTCTTTTGAAAGCTGCACTGTATTTTATAAATGCCTGTTTTAGTATTCTCAGAAGTGGCTTGTGATCTTACACCTGTCTTTTGCAGGTGAAAAGAAGGAGGCAGTGGGCTAGGTGGCGGTGGGGAGAGTATCAACACTATCATGGGATGATCCTTTCTCTTCCTCTAATTGGAGTGTGTGGAAAGGATTGTTTTGCCGTTTAAAATGTTTGCATTTCATTAAGTTTTTAGAAGCAAATGCTTCAAGCTGTTAGTGAAGATATTCAATTCCCATCAGTCTTTATTTTGACTAGTTTCTTCTTTGTTATTAATGTCTGTTCCAAGTTCCTTGCCATCAAGCTTTTCCAATTAAAAAGATTTAGTATGGAATAAAATCCCATTGCTTCTTTTAGTATTGTAAAATCACTTCCTATAAATTATTGTGATATTTGAGAATGCTATGTAGCAGTATCTCAGAGTTGTCTCGGGGTTTATACAGTGAGTTAATATGAAAGCCATTTTGTAAAGATATATGTACATATATATGATTATTTTAAAATATAGCAGGTGTTGAAAATATACACAGATAAATTTCTAGGTGTTACAGTTAGATAACAAAGTATGTAGTACCTAACAAGTAATTTGGTAACATTTTTTAATTGTTCATTACTAATATATTTAATGAAATCATAGTAAATAAGACTGATCTCATAATTATTAATGTGACTATTAAAAATAGACTAGTCAGTTTGGCAAACATTGATGGAAGTTACTGCCCTGTGTGGTTTGAAACACTGTCAGGTGAATTTCATCAACTGACAAGTTACGTGAAACTTGGTTTTATATCAAAAAGGGGAATGTTTAAACGTGTATGGGTAAGAATAACCAAATGAGCTCACAACTCTACAGTGTCTGCTATCTCTTTTCTGTAAACAAAAGCTGGGGGCAGTTTTGTGCGCATCTATAATTATATGGCCATCAGACACTCTTAAATTACCGTGTCCAGACCAAAGTTGCCTGTGTGAATTCACACGGTATTTCTTACAGTGGAGATTCACTTGAGAGTAGTCCCTGCTCGGCACTTCCTGTAAGCAGTAGATGATACTTGTTGTCAGGTCGCCTCTCGGGCTCCCGAAGATGCATCACCAGCTATATTTGTGTTTCAGTGAACCCACAGCCTCAGTACCCCCTCAGTCGGATGTGTACCGCATGCTCCATGACAATCGGGATGAACCAACTGCTCCCCCGCCAATCAGGCTCCTTCAGGGTGCTCCAGGAACTGGTGAACGATGAGCCTGGTGAGCTTCTGCTAGTATCTACTGACATATTTGTGAAGGCCCTCAAATGGTGGGGAACAAAGAGTTGAGCAACAGGGAATGGATGTCTGTATACTGGTTTTAGTCATTATTCAAGTGAGTCTTTGCTCAGAAGGATTTAGGAAAAGAACTTTCTGGAAATATCCAAGTATTCATGAAATGAGACCACTCCCATTTAAATAAGAGCACCAGAACCAAATTCTATCCATAGCCAAGGGTCAGCACAGCTTATTAATCATAAGACTTAGTTTTCAACAGATACTAGAAGATTTCTCAGCCTCTTCCTCACAACTCCTTAGATTATTATCAACCTCAAGCCAAAAAAAAAATAAAAAATAAAAAAAATAAAAAGCATGAAATGGCTGGGCTGTGGTGATGCACACCTTTAAACCCAGCACTCAGAAGGCAGAGGCAAATGGACTTTTTAGTTCAAGGCCAGCCTGGTCTACAGAGGGACATTCAGGACAAGAGGGGTACACAGAAAAACCCTCTCAAAACAAACAAATAAAAAAAGAAGTAATGATTAATGTTAGGAAAAATTTCTAGTACAACCAGAGCTACACAGAGAAACCCTGTCTTGAAAGCCTGAAAAAAAAAGCATGAAATGAAATGTACTGTGTTCCTCACTCTGCAAAGTACCTTGCATATGTATTACTAAGTTTTCACAGTAACTCAGGAAGGGAGGAACTATTATTTGCCCAATTGACAAATGGGAAACAGAGGCAGAAGAAAAATGGACTTAGATAAGGTCACACAACCAGTATGTAGGAGAGCTGACCTCTCACCCACTTCTGTTGTTCTCAGATTTGTACTTCCACCCATGCTTTTTGTCCCCAAAAATATATGTATTGCCCAGCCATGCATTGGTAGTGCACGCCTTTAATCCCAGCACTTGGGAGGCAGAGGCAGGTGGATCTCTGTGAGTTCGAGACCAGTCTGGTCTACAAAGCTAGTTCCAGGACAGGCTCCAAAGCAATACAGAGAAACCCTGTCTCAAAAACAAAACAAAACAAAACAAAAGATATGTAATGCCTTTTAAGAGTCACCCAAGAGGCAATAATGGAATGGTACAAAAATGGAAATTAAGCATTGATGAAGTTCTAGAAATAATAGAAAACTGTGTGCATCCACAGTGTGGATATAAATGATCCAACCACTGTGGAAAGCAGGACAGTTTCTCCTTAGGAAGTTCATTAAGAAATAACCCAGCAATTCTGTGCCTAGACAGACATCTCAAAGCAGAAATGAAAACACATATTTGTACAATGGTATTCCGGTTATTCACAAGGACTTAGTGGGTGGAAATGCTCAAATAGCCATTGAAACCAGAATGGATAAACAAAGTGTGGTAACATAGCTGGGGCTCACTGTTATTCCGCCTTTAAAAGGTGTGCAATTCTGAACGCTGCCAGAATAGATGAGCCTTGAAAGCATGCTAGGTGAAAGAAACCAGACAAAAAGGGAAAGATCTTCATGGTTCTGTTCATACGAGACATTGTAGACAGAAAGTGGAGAAGAGGTTTCTAGGGAGGAAAAGAACACTTCCTGTTTGGGGTTACACAGTCCCCAGTTTCTGTCTGCAGGTGACGGATAGGTGACAAAACCCACAGTGATCTGCAGCAGGTGGGCTCCATTCTCAAAAGTCATTGGAATAGTAAATTTTACGACATTTTTCCCCAAACGACATCAAATGAAAGGTACCCTCTGCTCCAAGCATCTTGCAACAGTCCCCAGCACCAGATCATGTAAGTAATTTCATTTTAACGGGGCCTGTTTCAAAACCAAGTGTCTTCTGCACCAATGGGCCCTGCTCCCTTTGAAACCATGCTGCAGATGCAGCTGAAGAACTCCTTAGGCTAAAGTGCACACTTTAAAATAGACTCCAAGTACAGACTGGAGCCAGCTGTTCCCCACCATAAATGGAAACACTTTGTTTTTCAGATGATCGCCCGGCTGGAACTAGAAGCGTAAGGGCTCCGGTTACTAAAGTCCACGGCGGAGCTGGCAGTGCCCCGAGGATGCCACTCTGTGACAAGTGTGGGAGTGGCATTGTGTACGTGTTACTCTTAACTCGGGAATTCACTCTGAGTCTTGTTGGCGGTTTTCCATTTCTTGTACTGCTAAACCTTTGTGTAGAAAAGGCGATTTTGGAAAAGTTAAATTTCTGCTCATTGACTTAAAATAGAACATTTATAATGCGTATTTGGCCAGGGTGCCTTAGTCATAACCTTAAATTGTCATGGAATGTGAACCAGCAGTCTGCACCTTCAGAAATAGTTTTGCGAAAAAAAAAAGATTCTGCCCAAATGTGTGTATGAAAACAATATCTAGGAATCATTATTTCCATTTTAAAAGTTAATTTCATTAATATTTAATCTTCAAATACTTGCTTTCCCTATGTGGGAGAGAAATAAATGCAAGGACCATTGGGTTGTGAATTAAAATGCATTGTGTGACCAATTATTTTAATTATACAAATATCCAGATATAAATGTTTAAAATACAGTCAACTTCTTTGGTCAAGAAACTCCATGTGTAAACAGTTACCTTTGCTAACTTCAGATTATTCAAGTGAGTCCTATCATCTGAAGTGTGTTTCCTGTGGTCACTTCTCCTGTCCCTTTATCCCGTTCCCCCAGCACAAATAGAGACAAAATTTTCCCAGTTACCCAAGAGAACGGTGAGAGGAGGGGTCTCTGCTTAGAACACAGGGAACAGAGGGGGGTAAGGGAGTGGTTTAACAGCACCTCTGAAGACAAACAACTTATGGCATCACCAAAAGTAATTATTGCTCCTTTATAAAAAAGGAACAAAAAACAAAAATAGCGTCCCTGGTTAAGGTGAGCCCACCCAGTGGGTGTGCCATCTCTATTCAGTAGAGTAGATGCTAGACCTGGCATAGAAGGTTGGCAGGGGAACTTCCAACTGTGCAGCCTGCCGGTGGATTGAGCTCCCCAAAGTAACCACATATATTATGGCTCCCCACTTACCACTTGTAAGGAAACTCAGGGCAGGACATGAGACAGAAGCCTCCTGTTCTCTAAATTACATCTTTGAGATTGTAAAGACTATGCACTAGCCAGTATCAGAGAGAAAGATGAGGTGATGGTCATATAAATCCCTGATGTGCACTGAGGTTCCTGGCTGTGAAACTGCCGAGCTTGGGGTGGCATCCTTTCCCTTCCTGGCCTGGTTTCACCCATGTCTGTACTTGTGTCTTCTCCCCACAGAGGTGCTGTTGTGAAGGCCCGGGATAAGTACCGGCACCCTGAGTGCTTTGTGTGCGCTGACTGTAATCTCAACCTCAAGCAGAAGGGCTACTTCTTTGTGGAAGGGGAGTTGTACTGTGAGACCCACGCTGAGAGCCCGTACGAGACCCCCAGATGGCTACGACACCGTCACTCTGACCCCAAAGCTTAAGTCCTTTTGAGACGAGGGACACGCATGCACGCACCCATGCACACTTAACACTGGCTGATGATATGAATGGCTTTAGCAGAAGGAGCACCAACAGTCACCTCCAAACTGAAGCCAAGGCTTTTAGGCATAATAATGTAGTGAGGGAAAGAAATGGGGAGGCAAATGCCTGCCTAGTGACAAAAACGAGTATTATCTATCATTTGCAATTCTGTATCTTTGGGGACATCAATGGTGACATTTAAAACAATAATGTTTCAATGTTATACTCCACAATTTCCATCTGTTATATAGCCATTGGATGTGTTAACACGTTGATATTTGGGGGAGTCGAGTTGTTTTCTTTTAAAATTGCTTTTGATAATTGTAGTAAGTAATGCCAAATAGCAATCTTGTATTCTGACAAAATCCACTGGTCTCTGTGTCTGTTTTTCCAAATGTGCTTGACAGGAAGACCCTTCCGGTTTCTCTGTTGTGCCACTGGATAACACAGGCACAATAAATACACAAAGGATAGTGAATCAGTAATCAGATGATGCATTGTGTCAGCAAGAGAAGCCACTCCTGTCTTTACATATCAACTAATCAATATTTTAAGAAATCCATGTCCTCCAGAGTTTTTACAGTTCAGTCCTTTGTATGTGTGGTAGGGATTGGGATGTGTTTGTGGTGGGTGGGAGGCTGAACAAGTGTGAGCTTGTTTGAAAGGAGACCAGAGATCAACCTTCCTATCATTCTTCAGGAGCCATCAACATAGGGTTTTGAAACAAGATCTCTCCCTGGGAGTCAGGGCTGCCGATTCGGCTAGGATGACTGGTCCAGCAACCCCAGGGATCTGCCCTTCTCTGCATCCCAAGTAACCTTACAGAAGCTGTCAGCATCCCTGCCTTTTTATAAGAGTTCTGATAACCAAACTTTCTTGCTAGGCAATCACTTAGCTGACAGAAATAACTTCCTCGCTCCCTCGCTGTTTCTTATGGGCTCTAAGTATCTGCAGATGGAGAAGTATTGAAATTTTCTAGTTTCGGATAATTCAATATGTTTCCCATTATACATTTATTTTTGCTTTGGCTTGGGCTCTTTTCATCTTTTAGGTTTATTTATTTTATTGTATGTATGTGAGAATTTTGCCTGCGGTATGTATATGTACCACGTGTGTGCCTGATGCCTACAGAGGTTTGAAGAGAGAGATGGGTCCCCTGAACTGGAGTTAGGGAAGGGTTATGAGTCACTATGGAGGCACTAAACCCTATCCTCTGCAAGAGTGACAAGTGTTCTTCACTAACAAGCCCTGTCCCCAGCATGGGTTCTTTTGAAAAGAATGTTGCTTTCATAAGAACACTCAGTGAAATGGAAAGCTCAAGGTCCCTCAGGATTGTTTCTCTCTCTTGACTCGGCATCACCCTCTTCTGTAGCCCAAGATGACATCTCTTGATGGGGGGGTGCCCTCTCTGGAGAAGGCAGCACTGCTGCCCTACCGGCTTGCTAGTCCCCATTGCTGACCTCCATGCCTTTACGTGAACTGGCTCTTGGCACAGTGCGGCCCGGGCCTTAACCTTGCCTCCTCTGTCACTTCCAAAACTCTTAGCTCAGTCTTCCAAGGGGTCTTGCAATTTGGACATGAGCTCTTCCTGGCCCCTGGCCAGGGCAGTCTGTCAAAGAAGTCGTCCTGCTATGACTCACCTTCTCAGTCACCTAAGGTAGCCCCAAAGCAAAAGTCCTTGCCTTGTACCTCTCACCCTACGTGCCTCACTGGTGGCACTAGGACAGTTCTAAATGTGTCCTTTTAAAGGTCACACAGTAGAGAAGCAGTGAGATGGGCCCATGAGGACACCTCAGGTAGTCACTCAGTCATGCCTACCTGCTGCAGCTTGTTAACCTAGAGCACGTCTTCCTCCTAATGTGTCCAGTATGAGACACTTGACTGGCTCTTACCCTGTCTGACTCCCATAGGCATTTGAGATCTAGGATGTGAATTATGTAAAATGCATTTCACTTTTGTTCAAAGGTTATCTTTAAGAATTTGTCCCGAAAACAAAGTTTTAGAAGGTGGAAAATAAATGACTTAGAAAATCTAAGAAAATTAAAACCAAAAACAGCAACTGAGAAAATAGAAATACAAATAAATTTGCTTTCTAGACTCTGGAAAAGCATGAGAATTGACAGGACCAGGCACTCCTAAGCCATATGGGGCCACCAACAAGAAATAAATAGAAGTTTTTAAAGACAAACTTAAAGAGTAGGTTTGCAGCTTAGTTGGTACGGTTCTTGCCTCCCAAACACAAAGCCCCAGCGTTGATCCTCAATTTTAATTCAAGTATGGGATGCATATCTGTAATCCTAGCCCTCTGGATGCAAAAACCATGAGGATCAGAAATTCAAAGTCATCCTTAGCTACATAACACTTTCAGGATGGGGTACACAGGACACTGTGTCAAACCACAAGCAGCAACAAAGAAGTATCTAGTACCTACACCCCACCCCCGCCAGTGAGCCCTCTATACTCACACCCTTCCAGTGAGTCAGTGAGCCCTACACAGAAAGAGGAAGCAGAACACTGTTGAACCAGAAAGGAAGCATGGAGGATGTCTATATACTTGACTGGACATAGAGTAAATTCAGACTGAATGGCTTATGAAGAAACATTAGGCAATGGTGTACACTGTGTTTTGGCCATAAGATGGTATTTTGCAAACTGGACATGGGGACATATGTCTGTAATCCCAGCAGGTGAGGCTGAGACAGAAACGTTGTCTTAAAATTGGGGGCTAGCCTGGGCTACCCATTGAGGCCTTTTCTCAATTCATCAGTCAGTCAATAAACACAGAAATGATGGTGGTTTTCTTAAATTATAGTTCACATATTTTAAATAGAGTAGAGAACATAGTGAATTACACTCAGTTTTAATAAGAAACATTATTATAGTAAAATATGATAGTGTATGTAAAATCTGAAGTTTCAGAAAGATATGGGTATAATTATATAATTTAGATTATGATTAAGGCTTCTGAGATGTGCCCTAAATCTTTACCCTCATTATTTAGAATAAATACTATTCTTCAAACAATTCAGTCTTAAGTTTTTAATATGTAGAAGCATTAAATAGAATTAGTAAAGATAAAAGAATGACATACATTTTAAAATGTATGAGGTGAGACATAGAAATATCAATAATAAAAGCTGAAGTTTTTAAAAGCATTTTCTTAAACATTTTGTTTACTATTTTATGTGTATAGGTAATTTGCCTGCATGTATGTCTGTGTACCACATGTATACAGTGCCCACAGAGGTCAGAAAAAGAATTGGATTTCCTGGAACTAGAGTTACAGATGGTTATGAATTCACCATGTGGGTCCTGGGAACTCAAACCTGGATCCTCTTGAAGAGCAGCCAACACTCTTAAACACTGAGCCATTTCTCCAGCCCCAAGAATGTTTTAAAGCAATTGAGTGAGAAAGAAATATTCTCCTTATATAGTATTTTGTCCTTCAGTAGTGAATTCACACCAGAAATTCTATGTAGAAACTCAAGTCATGAACAACAACAACAACCAAAAAAAAAGGACAATTTTGGTTTGTCTTAGAGAAGAATATGTTCTTTTAGGGACAAAAGAAAGAGGTTTGGACATTGTTTAGGTTTACAAGCTCTAGAAAGTCAAAATAATCAACGTCACTCACTACCCATGTATTTCCCGTGTTACGATATATTTTTACACCTGTTTAGAATAGGAACATAAAGCATATTAGTGCCCTCCATTAGCAGCTTACTCATCTCTACGTATGATAAAGTTTCTCAGTTGCCCAACCCAAAAACACCTGAGGTAAGCAGTTGCTTGGGCCTTTTTATTAACAACTCTAGTTACAAATGTTTGCCGTGGGGCTCAGAATATGACTAAGTGTCTTGTTCTTCCAGAAGACCCAAGTTCAGTTCCCAGCACCCACATGGGACAGCTCAAAACTGCTTGTCTCCAGCTCCAGGGGAATAACTCTAACCATGGGCACAGGAACATATACAGACATACACACATAAATATGCAAATAAATAATAGTAGAAATATTTTTAAAAACAAATGTTTGACAAGTTGTCCTTTGAACCAATCTGATTTTAGCCCTGAGAGAAGTTGCTTCTTGTAACTATTACCCTATTATTCTGTCATCATGGTGGAAAGTTCTTTTATTTCTGCTGTACGGTGGTTCAAATAAGAAAGGACATTGAGGAAAGAAGAAAGGGGTGAAGAGAAAGAATGCAAGCAAGCAAGTCTCACCTGCCCTACGTGGCTGTTTCACAGTCATGCTTGAAGATCTCTAATCACTGGGGGGAGGGACATGTCAGAACACTGACAATCAAGAAATGGTTGTCATTTTACTGTGGCCATCTGTTTGCAGAGCTCCTGTGAGTGCTTCCTGTGAGTGATTTGTGGAAACCATGTACCTTTAAGATACGCTACTTTATCATAATTACTTTTAGATTGGGGGAATATTATCAACCATTTTTATTTGATTACTTGATGAACAATCAAACATAAAATCAGGGGCAATTGAAATGACTCATTGGGTCAAGGCACTTGTTGCCAAGCCGGATAACCTGAGGTCAGATGCTCAAAGCCCACACAGAAGAGACTAACTCCTAAAACTTGCCCTCTGACCTTCACACTCAGTGTGTCACATGTATACCCATGTGCGCGCAGAGGCCGGCGGATCTCTGCTAATCTGAGTCCACTCCTAGTCTACATAAATAGTTCTAGGCCAGCCAGAGCTAAAGAGTTAAGATACTGCTCTTCCTTTACCCCTCCCCCCAACCAAAAAGGTTGTATGAAATAAAGCTCAGCAAGATGGTTCAGTGGGTAAATATTTTTGCTATGCAAGCCTGGAGACTGGAGTTCAATCCCCAGAACACATGAAAAGGTAAGGAAAAAACTAAGTCTACAAAGTTTCCCTCTAACTTACACACACACACACACACACACACACACACACACACACACACACACACAATAATAATAATAATATAAAATGTTTTAAAATACTATGTAAAATATATTATTTTAAGATGAAAATTACTCCACTCTTTCTTTTAAAGAAAGTCAAGCAAGCAAAGCTTACTGAGAAGCTGGGCAGTGGTGGTACACACCTTTAATCCCAGCACTCAGGAGGCAGAGGCAGGCAGATCTCTATGAGTTCAAGGCCAGCCTGGTCTACAAGAGCTAGTTCCAGAACAGCTTCCAAAGCCACAGAGAAACCCTGTCTCAAAAAACAAAAACAAAAACAAAAACAAACCAAAACAAAACAAACAAAAAAGCAAATCTTACTGAGAAATAAAGAGGTGCCACCCTGTAGCTGAGAGAGGCCTTGATATGGACTTGCCCTCCATTCTTTAATTCTTTGATTATTCACCTAGCAAAGAAGTACACAGTTGGTCTATTTCCACAGCAAAAGCAGAATTATGGTGTAAGTTTAGCATACCAAACCCTATTCAACTCACCCAGTCCCACTACCTTGTCTCCAAACAAGGCCTCTGGGAAAGCAGTAATCAGCTGCCTACAAGCCAGAGCTGGTCCCTATCCTTTGTGGATCATGGCATTCCATCTCTCAGTAGACAGAGTCTGGTTGAAGTTAACACTGCCAAAACCTTAATGAGAACTCGGCATAGAGATGTTTTGATCTAGATCAAGCCTTGAGTGATAAACGTTACTTCTGTAAACAATTCCCTTCTCCATCAAAACACAAGCCTAAGGAATAACTGTCATATTGGTATATCCTCAGGGTGAGTCGGTGAGTGTCACACCACCGTAGATTCAATCCTATGCCTAGTGATAGCCCTGTAATCCCAGGTTTAAAAAAAGATCTTATGAAGCTGAAAACCCCAGATGTCATGTAATCTGGTCAGAAATTGCTAAGAATAGATCTGGCGAGCTTGTTTTTGTGCAATGCTCTTAAGTTTGTTCCAAATTCTTGAACCTGAAGCTGTTAGTCAGTGGGAAAAAGTCAATTTTTCTAAAAGGAAAATTCGAAGATTTTGAAGTATTGTAACTCTCAGCTTTAATAAAAAAAAGATAATGTAGATTTTAATTCTATCCCATAAGAACAGACTTCACAATAAAAAGTCAGGCTTTTTATAGGACTTTTGGAGGAATTGTCCAAGTACTGGGCCAGAGAAACCTTATCCTGACAAAATACACTTTGCTGTCTATGTGATATGAAGCTTAATTAAATAGAGAAACTGTTACTGAATAATGCAAGTAATATTAGTGACAGAATAAGATCCATTATTAACTACTAAATAACTGAAGAAACACTCATACAGATAATTATAAGTAAATTAGCAAGCCAAAGGTTTATGAAGAATGGAATATTACATAAGTCAAAAGCGTTTTAACAAACTATTTCTTAGTCCAAAAAGTACAGAGGTTCAGTGTTGATGTTTAATAAGGATCAGGAGAAACAAATAGGCCGAATAGATGTTTATTCAGGGAGAAATAACTTACAACATAGACTGATGAACACCAGCAGGTTCCTGGTCCCAAGGATGCCTCCGGATGTACCCCTGTTCCTGTCTGCAAGCAAGAGAGCTCTCCGAGCCCCCTCCTCAGCCTTAGTTCCCCCAGGTCACGTCCAGCCCTGTCTCCACCCCCAATGGGCGTGGTCTACGCCACAGGTACGGACAAGGTGAATATCTCACTACAGTTCGGTATATTTACAGTAGAGACTAGTAGTCATCAAATGAAGGCCACGCTGATGGTGTAGGTGACAGTGCTTGCCACCTGATAGAACGCCATGAGGACAATCAGCCACCATGAAACCCCTACAAGGGTGCTGGACCTGAAACCACCCACTAGGAAAACATCCACAAAAGACAGACACATTTTGCAGAATGATTGGCCTAGAATAATCTAAAATGGTAAGGCTGAAGCTCAAAGTAAACCAAACCCATCGGGCTAAACTATATTAAACAAACAGATCATCACAATTAAATGTAATGCAGGCTCTTGGGCTTGAACCTGTGGCTCCCCAGGGCATTACTGCTAGAATTTCAGTGAGGTCTGAGGACTACAGAGTGGCTAAGCATCAGTGTTCATTTGTGAATATTAATGGCTGCACCTCACTTCTTTTCAGCATTCTTATGAGGTACATACCCAAGTGTTCAGGAGAGATGGCGTGTGAAGTTGGCAGTTCACTTTAGATAGCTCAGTTGGTGAACAGCTTGCCACACAATCACAAGGACCTGAGTTTGACACCCAGCACACATATAAAAACACAGGTAAAACAGCACATGCCTATGACCCAGTGCTTCGGGGGATCCCCGGGGCTCACTGGCCAGCCAGTATAGACTGTGACTCTCAGGCTCAGTGAAAGATTCTGTCTCAGAAATATAAGGTAGTGATCAATAAAAGACTGTATACGACATAGACCTCTGACTCCCACAGTCATGAACACACACATGCACACATACTCACATGCACACACAAACACACACATGTGCATATACTAATACAAATACAGAAAATAAATAAATAAATGTTTAAACATTAAAACAAACCTTTCTTACTGAGAAGGCATTTTTCTGATAGATTAATTAATTGAAAAGTTATCTTAAAATAAAAGTAGGTTTCTGATGAGACTAGTGCACAGATTAAATTGTAAGCACCTACCATTTGTGTTTTATGCCATCTGTTTTGACTTAGTTATCACATGAAAACCTTCAGGTAGTTTCACTTATCATCACCATCCAAAATACGGCACAGAAATTAGAATTGTCACATAATATTTCATTGTTAACATATTATGGATATTAGCACAACACTAGATGAACTATATTATTCATTTTCTTTAGAGTAGTAGTTTAAGAGACATAAATTGAAGAATTAAAATCTATTAAAACTGTCCACAATACCGCAAAAAAACACTGCCAAGTCTGATAGAGACCATTGCTTTAGAAAACAAGAAAATACAGCTAGTGAACATTAAACTATCATGCTTTCTTTTAGGTAGTAAAATATTATATCATAGTGGCTGTCAATTTCTACTCATTGTGATTTAAAATTCAATTCGCAATGTCTATATTCTATCTGAAATAGTTGATTTTGCAAAGTAAGTTATATGTACTTATTGAAAATTTTTACTGAAGATTGAGCTTTCCAATCAGTCAGCTTAGCAAGCTCTGCTTCCCAGGGCAACATCTGCCTTTTACAAGTGGTTTGTCAAGTGCACAGGAAAATCAGCATACTTTGATTAATGAAGACCAATCACATCCTCCGCATCCGCTCACAGAAAGGGGTGGGGATGGGCGCGGCTTCCTGACCACTCCGTTACTAGGCAACGGGATGCTGAGGCTTGAAGCCTCAGAGCTGAATGGTTGGGGGCAGGCAGTTGATAGAGAGATATTAGGCAACAGAAATGAGCCCCGGTAAGAGCAATCCAGAAAGGGGGGGGAGGCTGTGGGAAGTGTAGGATAACCCCTTCACCCCCAAGCCTCTGGGATTTCCCAAGTGGGTCTGGAGTGTGGATCTCCCAGACCTCACATTCCTTGCTCAGTCTTTGAGAAAGTACCCGCCTGCCCGCTAGCTACCGCCTCCAGCCCCACTTACAGAGTCGGTGTCTCTACCTGACCCCAGCGCGCCCTCCGGTGGCCAATGAGGGTGTGGGCGACCCGAGTCTCCTTGCCTTGCTTCCTCATATTCCCAGGCTACCTTCCAGCAGCTCCTCGCCAAAAGCTGTGCTCGGTTCTGTTCCAGAAAAGCATCTTGAGGAAGAGGATGAAGTTGACTCCGTTCTCCTTTCAGCATCCAAGATCCTGAATTTCTCTGAGGGAGTAAAGGAGAGTGAAGTCAGGGAAACAGGTAAAATCTCTGGGTGGGGGAAAAAAAATGAGGTTTTGGGTTTTTTTGGTCTGGTTTGGTTTGGTTTCAGTTTCAGACTGATTGAGAAGATGCCTGCGTTTTCTACCAAAACCTAAGAATTGGAAATAGCCACCGTCTCCAAACCTCACTTCCTTCAGAGAGGCCCAAGGTGGCAAGGCCCCTCTCACATGAGTCTGGTGTACTGTGGGACATCAAGGGAAGGAAGAAGCCAGAGGGCATGAGTAAGGCACCTTATACTGGTAGGTAGGATCCAGTTGTAGAGCACACAGTAACAGGATGAAAGAAGTGATGGATCTGAAGCCTGAGCTTGGAACAAGGGTTCTCTCTGCTCCTTGGTCAATCCCAGGACCTTCACAATGCCTGGACAGGGACCCTGAGAGCAGAAGCCAGAGAGGCCACACATCCATTGACAGAAATCAACTTGATTCAAGATGAAAAACATGGAGGAGAACAGAACCAGCACCCTCTGTGTTCCTCTGTCACCAGCCATGAAGAGCTGTAGTCTTCCCTGGGCAACCAGGAAAGGACGAGGGAAGGAGGCAAAAGACAATCACAGACAATTTGGACATTAGATTGGCCCAGTATTTAGCTCTGAGATCACCAAAGGTCAGAAGGGTTGGAGCTGCCTCAATATGACAAAGGTTTTATTGGGATGGTAGGGAAGAAAATTAGTAACTTCAGGCAAGGATTTGGGGTTCTATTCTGAACAAAATTGGAAGCTCTGGAAAGTTCTGACCAGTCTCCCTCCATCCTGACTAGAACTGTTATCATGGATGCATTTTTGAGTATTTACTTCATCCTGTGTGCCATGCTAAGGGTGCCCCCTACAAATCCATGGCATGCTTAGAGGTATACATCACAATATGTTATAAAGCCATAATTCAATGTCCAGGCAGCCTGATTCCATAGCTGATATCCTAATTTGCATAACAAAGTATAGTTTGCTTGTTTTTGTTTTCTCTTTGTTCTTTAGAGGCCCATCACTCAGCTCCCAAATAAATAAATACACAGAGACTTATTCTAACTTATAAATGCCTGACTTTATCTTGGCTTATTTCTAGCTTTCTTTTTTTTTTTTTTTTCCATATTCTCTATTTTTTGTTTGTTTTTTAGTTTTTTTCTTATTTTATATATCGATCCCAGTTCCCTCTCCCTCCTTCCCTTCCATGCCCCACCACCACCCTCCCATCCCACCCCCACCCCTCCCATCCTCCCCACCTCTCCCCCCCCCCACACACACACACACACTCAACAGGGAGGGTGATGCCTTGCAGGAGGGATCAACAAAATCTGTCAAGTCATTTGGAATAGGGACTAGACCCTCCCTCCTGCCTCCATGGGGAATATGCTCCCCAAAGTCCTTTTGTGCACCAGGAATACATCCCGGTTCCACTGTCTGAGGTCCCTTAGACTGCCTAGGCCTTCTAACTGAGACCCATGTTCAGGGGGTCTGAGTCTGTCCAATGCTGGTTTCCCAGCTATCAGTCAGAGCCCATTAGCTCCTCCTTGTTCAGGTCAGCTGTCTCTGTGGGTATTTGTAGCCTGGTCTTGTCCCCATTTTCTTATCACTCCTCCCCTCGCTGTATCTGGATTCCAGTTCAGCTCAGTGTTTAGCTGTGGGTGTCTGCTTCTGTTACCATCAGCTACTGGATGAGGGGTTCCTATGATGGTAGATAAGTTAGTCATCAGTCTCATTATCAGGGAAGTACCCAGCTTTTTCTTAAATTATCCTGTCTACCTTTTTTGCCTCTGGGCTTTATCTTTTCTATTCTATATACCTTTCTTTCCTTCTTACTTCGTGGCTGGCTGTGTAGCTGGGTGGCTGGTCCCTGAGCCTCCTCTTGCCTCCTTTTCTCATTCTTTTCTCTTCTCTTCCTGTTTATTCTCTCTGCTTGCCAGCCCTGCCTATCCCTCTCCTGCCTTGCTATTGGCTGTTCAGCTCCTTTATTATACTGATCAGGTGTGTTTCAGGCAGGCAAAGTAACCACAGCTTCACAGAGTTAAACAAATGTAACATAAAAGAAAGGCAACAATCTTTGCATCATTAAACAAGTGTTCCACAGCATAAACAAATTTAACACATTTTAAACTAATATTCTACAACAGCAAAGTTCACTCTAACTCACAGGACTTCTACAGAACTCACTGTCTCAGCAAAGTTAATGCTTGCATTTGGAAACCACTCTATGTGGTACTTTAAAAATCACCCTTGTTCTCCTCTATCTTTAGTTATAAACCACACTTAACACTTCTTGCATATAGTGAATATGGCATAATTTTCTGCAGGCTTGGAGATAAATTCCTTGTCTTTATTATGAAAAGGTCACCCCATTGATAATTAAGTCTTTTCTTATTTCAACACTTACATATGAAACAGAAAATATGGGCTAGATATAAGTAATATTTCTTACTTTCTCAATAGATAAAAAGTTTCTTCAAGGGTGGGGCCAGCCATGGAGCTCCTCCCTATCAGTGCCTCCCCAAGACCATGCCTTTAGCAAAGACTTAGTGAATGCTGCTATGTGTTTCTGTGCTGACTCCCATGGGTCTCTGGTCATTCCCTTCCAATTCAAGAATCATACAGCACCATGTCACTCTGTAAGCATTATTGAACTTTAGAAACACCTTTCCAAAGGACTCATAAGAAAAACAAAAGGTTCTGTTAATACTCTCAAAAGCAGATGAGTCCAGTTTCCTGCATGCTCACTGCCTGACTGAATCATCAGAACGCTGCTGAAGAAAATACTCACTTTTGAGTTATACCATGAAGCTAAACTGAGCCGCTTAAGGCTATTTGGAGCACTTGCTTTATTGCCAGAATAAACTCTTTTTCAAATGCTCCCCTCCCCAAGATAACTATGTCATTTCTCTCCCCACTCAACTCCTCGCATGATCTCATCGTATATGAAAAGGTAGGTATAACCAGAGCAAAATCCCCTCGTCCTTTCCCTATCTCATTTGCTAAGCTCCCCTTTTCCTGTTTCAATGAAATAATTGCTCCTACTCAATCCGATGTCAGGTTTACCTAGATCCCATGCCCAGAATCCCTATGTTGCTGCCTCTCTCATTTTTGGGAACCACTCTTTCTTCCTCTTTTCTGCAATATATTTCCAGCAAACAAGCATGTTAGACTCTCCAATCGCTAAAATATTAAGTTAAAAAATAAACCCCCCTTGGGCTAGTGAGATGGCCCTAAGGTGATGGGTTTGCTGCCATGCTTACCAGCTTCAGTTCAATCCCTGGGTGCAGAGAGAACCAACTTCTGCAATTTGTTCTCTGACCTTCACATGCACTTCTTGGCTTGTGGTAGCATGCTCAAAAACACTCACTAAGTAAACACAATTTTTAAAATTCTTGTTGGCCACATGCCTTCAAGTGTGAACCCTATCCTACTATAATCCCCCTTTCCATGGCACAGTAAAAGTTGAAAAAAGTTGCCCTACTTGGGGGTTGCAAATCTTCATACCACATTCTCATTGAAAGCTGTTTTTTTTTTTTTTACCAATGCTTCATTAGGCTCCATCCAAAAACTGCCTTTATTCAGGATGGCAGCAACACCCACATTGCCCATCAGTGTTCATGCCATAATGACATATCCAATGGAGTATTTGACATTTCTGATAGACAACTTAAAGTCTTTAAAAGAGCATTCTCTCTCTCTTTCTCTCTCTCTCTCTCTCTCTCTCTCTCTCTCTCTCTCTCTCACACACACACACACACACACACACACAGAGTATAAACAAAGGGATCATGCCCCCAACAAGTGCTTTCAACATATTTCCAAAAAAAAATTTCCCCACCTGCACCAATTTCTACTCTGGTCCTGGATCTATAGCTCCAGGGACTACATCACTGTGGATTGGAAAAGGATGTCATAAGAAATCATCTACAGGGTCCAGAGAGGTTGCCCAGCAATTAATAGCACTTGCTGCTCTTCCAGAGGTCCCATGGGTGGGTCCCAAAACCCACGTGGTAGCTCATGACTTGGAGCATCAACACCACCTGTGGTGAACAGAGATCTGTGCAGGCAAAACATCCATATATGTAAAAAGGTTTTAAAAATAAGTCATCTACATTATGTCGAAGAAAATACCAATTCCAAACAGAGTGGTTATATTTAAATAGATATTTGTGTGACAAGAAACTATGCAATTATACAGTAATCAAAAATGGAGGAAGAGATGGACATAAAATATATAGAGGAGCAATGTATATAAATCCCATTGTTCTTTCTTAAGAACCTATTATTTACTGTTCCACTTCACTATTATACAATTTACTATATATTATATATAACTTAAATACTACACTATTGTGCTTAATGGAGAACTGTGTGGTAACTATAGCTATAGAGAAATGCAATTCATAAAACTCCACTGTGGAAGTAATCTTAGTAGCAAATAGGGAAGGTAGAGAATTAGTATGTGTCAAAGGAAATATACTAATTTTCTCATCTTTCTTGGCAAGAAGTAAATCAACTCAGAATACAGTAGAAATGTGTGTTTTCAAGTTCTTAACCTTGTTCATGGTATATTTTTAATACATTGTCATTTTTGTAAATGTCTTTAATCCAAGCACTCAGAAGACAGAAATATGTGGATCTCTCTGAATTGGAGGCCAGCTTGGACTATATAGTGAGTTCCAGGACAAGCAGGGTTACATAGTGAGAGACCCTGTCTCAAAAAAAAAAAAAAAAATGAATGAATTTGTGCTGCTAAGAGGTTCAGTTGGTACAGGTGCTTGCTGCCAAACCTGGCTGAGTCTGATCCTCAGGACCCACATGGTAGGAAAAAACTGACTACGGAAAGCCTACTTCTGACCCCCCCCACACACACACACACAATGGCCCATGTGCACTAATCCAAATACACACACACACACAAACACACTTATCTTTAAATAATCAACTATACAGGGAGGTGCACACCCGTGCCATGATGTAGTTGTGGAGGGTCAGAGGACAGTTTGTGGAATCAGTGCCCCCCTCACATGTTTACCTGGGTTCCAGAATCAAACTCAGACTGTGAGGTTTGAGTAGCAAAGCATCTTTACTGGCTCAGTCATCTCCCTGCCCTGACAGGTAGATGCCTCTTAAAGTGAAAGTAGTCCTTAAATTTAATGTGTAACTAAGAAAATGCATCAGTCAAGCTCTTCTCATTACCTCTCGTCTCCCCTATCTGAATCATGAGAGTCCTTTCCATAGCAGCTCCTGCAAAATTTGGGGAATTAAATGATGCATGTTCTTTGTTTTGGTCCTCAGAACATGGCTGGTAACAGAACGAGAAAATCAAATCCAACCACAGTCAGCACTGAAAGTGGTTTTCGTTAACCCTATGTGAAAATCCTTCCTAAATGAATATTGGGTCCTTCCACATTAGTCTCACAAAAAGTCCATGAACCCACCCGCTTAGAGTCAGCAACACAGCTAAGGATGAGTTAGCTGACTCATGGAATACTTTTGTTGGGGGAATTTATTTTTTAACCATAGCAATTGTAAGACTATATTCAGCCACCTGGAAGTGTCCCTTCTGACACTTTGTTAAATCTCATTAAGGTCCTTCAGCATCAGCTGCAGTCATTTCAGGCTCTGCGGACGCAGACTCTACAGAACGTTAGCATGGTATGACTGTTGCAGTCCATATGTAGGAAATCTCCTAGTTTAAAGTACCAACCCACCTCTCTAAACTCACCAGTAGCTAACTGTTAAGTAGATGCTGAGTTTAATGTATCAGAGGTGACAATGTATTTCAGGCTCAAAATGTATTTGGAGTGAATTATGTTCTCCTGTCTTTTTGGATGTGAGACAAAAGAGAAGGCACTCATATTTAAAGTACTACTTGGGACAGATGTGGCTCAATGGTTGAATGTTTGCCTAGCATGTGCAGAGCCTTGGGTTTTGATCCTGGTGCTACAAATACCTACATATATACATACATGCACGCTCGCACACAACATACACATACATACTCTCTCTCTCTCTCTCTCTCTCTCTCTCTCTCTCTCTCTCTCTCTCTCTCTCTCTCTCTGAAAATAGCGACTCTAAAATTTAAACTAGAACTCTAAGTGACCCTGTGGGCAAATGTACTCTATCACTTTGTTGCCACTAAAGAGCTTAGGAACAGTTCACTTCTGGTGGCACAACTCATATATTCACGACTCTGGTCACTGGGCACAAGTCTTAACCACACCTTGATCTGCTTTCCAGGATAGAGGGCTGTCAGATTCCATATCTTGGTCAAAGGGTTCGGAAAGGAACTCTGAATCTTTGTCCTTCTAAACTCAAATCAGGAGGAAGGGGAAGAAGTAAAGGAAGGAGAGGGGAAGGAGAGTGAACACTGTTCTCATAGTAGGTTATACTAAGGTCCCTTGCTCTGATTCTGGAGGTGCAACAGATTGGTTCAGAAGCAATCCCATGACCATTACACTCTAGAGAGAGGGGGCTCAATACTGAGTCACAAACCCAGCCATGCAGCTAAAGACAGAATTGGTGTCGTCATCAAAGGCACACAGACTTTATCTGGAGAAATTAGAGTGAACAGAATAGAGGTGTCATGGTCAAATGTACCAAAGATAACACATACTCATCCTGGCATCAACTATGACTCAGTATCCTTGTACTGAAAGCAATGAAGCAGAAGACCAAATTCTGCCACAAATGACAGAATACAGTCTGTCTTGATGATGGATGTCAAAGATGTCATGTTTTCTCCACAGTGTAAAAAGTAAAGCTCCTAACATTTCTAAACATAGTTCATAAGATTCTAGTGCTTAAAAAATAGCTTCTGATTTCCACATTCTTTTCATAAAAGTTTTTAATGGCAGATATTACAATAAATAAGTCTAACTTATTCTCTTAACAGCCAAGAACATTTTTATGAGCAGGATATGCAAAGGTGTCTTTATATGTGTTTATGTACATATACAAACTCACAAATCTGAATTCAAATTCTAACACTCTTAATTTATCTTTCAAAGGTACAGTCTGAAATCAGTGAAATATTGAACAAAAGTATTGTTGAAGTAGAAAACCCACAATTTAACTCGGAAAAAAATCTAGTATTCAGCATGCACCCTGAAAAGGATTTGGTATGTTTTTCCAAAAATAAAGAAATCATTCCTCTCTTCTGTTATTTAAAATTTTTAAAGATAAACTAGAGATGTTTTCTCTACAACTAGCTTGTTTTCACCTTTCTGTTCTGTCTTTCTTCATAGGAACAATGGATGTACAGAGATGAAAATAAGGAAATACCGGTCCTGGAAAACCTAAAAGAAGTGTGTTTATCTCTGTACTGTAGAATTTGACTATTTCTTTTTCAGGAGCATCTAGATGCTGAAATTCCAAAGCAAATTCAAGGCAGTTTGAGTAACCTACTACCCAGAGGAGGCTTACAAACCAGAGCTGAAATCTGTGAAAAACTCTAAACCAGGGTAGCCAAAGGTTATCCATGCTAGCTAGGAAATCACATTTCCAGGACACATGTGGTCCTTTCAAAACCAGCAGTGAAAGCAAAAGCTAACAAATAGCCCAATAGCAGAAGCACTTGTTTTCCTTGAGTTCCCATGTGTCCTATCTACCTAGGATAGTCTCTCTGAAACATAATGCATTCACTACATTTCTACCTCTGAAATTAAGAGGGTTAGCTCACATATCTCACCCTGCAAGGGAGGAAGGTCAATTATAAAGCACTCTGTGAGTTGCAGATCACAAGATCATTAGTGTATTTTGTTCCTGCCCAGCTAGAAAGATGGACACGGACACACACACACACAGACACACACACACACACACACACACACACACACTTCTTTGATTAGTAGATAAAATACTCAATATAGTTGGACACATAAATCTTCTCCAAATCTTATCTTAATTTCTTGGCCGTGGTGGCAAATGACAATGTATTTATAGCATGCTTTCTATTGCTGCTAGCCTAATGAGAAGCAAGAAGAAATACTTTCTATCAAGAAATGTCATCATTTTGAGGACCCTAAAACTCTTCACTCAATGGAAAAAAATTTTAGTAGTAATAATGGCAGCGGTCTCTCTCAAAGCATAAATTTCCCAGTCCAAATACAGGTTGAAGACATGTTAGCTCTGGAGAGCTTGAGAACTTCGGCAAGTAACTCACCTCCCAACAAAGCTGTGGGTGCTTCAGACCAACCTAGCACCATGAAGAGTCTCAGTCTTCATCCGTTTCCACCTCCCTTTCCTCAGACTGTAGCACCTCAAGCTATGCCTGTGACTCTGGATAAATCCACAATCACCATGCCTCTTCTGAGCATGAATTTCATGAAAACTTGGACGATATCTGCCATTCCATTAAACACATGAAAGAAGAGCTTCAAAAGTCAAATGACAGGGAGCTGGCACTTACAAACGAACTTCACACTTTCCAGGCTGACGCAAATACGCAAAGTCATGATAAATATGAGCTGTTTCCCATTCATAGCTCAAAACTTAACTGTATTCAGGAAGCAAGCATGGAAGGTAACTTAAGTGAAGACATCAAATCAAAGAGAATTTCTGAATTAGAGGCTTTAGTGAGCAAATTACTCCCACTCAGGGAAACGGTGTCAAAATTGCATGTGAGTTTTTGTAGGAAATGTAGAAAATTATCTAAGAGTGAAATATGCAGAGGGAGAAAAGGAATGAGAAAAATAAAGACATCCCTATCACCAGCAAGAACATTATGGACCTAAAATTCCACTCCCGAGCCCCAAGGCACACTCTGTCAATCCTTGACCCAGTGAAACATGAAACAAAAGACAAAGAGCAGCAACCATTTGTGAGTACACCAAGGGTCAATAACATTTGAAAATGAGAAGGCACCCTAGCCACGTGTGTCACTGAGCAATGTGTTGCCAAAATTCATTACCTACAGAATCTGCCTGAAAGAATCCATGCAGAGCCAGAAAAGAGTGACAGAACTAGAGAATGAAAACCTGGCCCTTAGAACCAAAATGAAGCCCCTCATCTCCACCACACAATCCCTGATACAGAAGATTGAAACATATGAAAAGCAACTGAAGTCTCTGGTTGAAGAAAAAGAACACTCTCCAGTCAAAGTTAACCAAAGCAGCAGAAGAAAACAATGACTGCCTCAGGCAACTGAAGAAGATTGTCAGCACCTAGTAACATCCTCCAAGGCCAACATAAAATGCTAGAGGAAAAAAACCAGTCAACTTTCCTTGGAAAATCAACAGATGATTGAAACGGTAGACCACCTAAAAGGTAGGGACCACAAGTCCCAAAATGAAATGGCCGTTCTCAAAAATGAAAACAACAGAATGAATATCGAAATAGAGTGCGATGAAAACAAGCATGCTGTTGCTACAAGATGAAAGGGACATGCTAGAGAAAAACATGTACCAACTCCTGAAAGACAAAGGCTCGCTGGAGAGCGACCCAAATGCGAGCAAGCTAGAGATGCTACAGCTAACAGAAAAGGAGAGAGAGGCGGAAGCCCAGCAGCAATCCCTCCTGAACATACTCGAAGCAGCTAAAACCGAAAAACTTAATCTCGAGGCAACGTTACAAGAATCGGCGTCTGCCAGGCAGACGTTGGAAAGAGAACTGGAGGGGCCATTCAAACCTACCAGTCGGCCGCGGAAGATAATTTCCGGAAAGAAATCAAAAGTGCAAAATCGGAGGCGACATTTACAAAAACAACTTGGAGGAGATAAGCAAGGAATGTGAGGTGTTATCCAAAATGGTCATGGAGATCAAGATGGATAACCAGATCCTGAAAGAGGAGCTTAAGAAACACAGCCAAGAAAACACCAAGTTTGAAAACAGCATCAGTCGGCTCACAGAAGACAAGGTGCTTCTGGAAAACTATGTGCGGAGCATAGAAAACAGAGAGATACCTTGGAATTTGAGATGCGGAACCTTCAGCGAGGGTATCTGAGTTTAAGTGACAAAGTCTCCAGTCACAACAACAGTCAATCGAAGTCAGCTTATATTTCCAGAAGAGAGAAATTCTACTTTGACAACTACGATGCCTATGAAGACGCTTCCAATCCTAGGAGTAGGCATTTGGTTCCTGATTTGGAAAGGTGTGTACCTTCTGACAGATAAATACAAGCACCCTTACTACTCTTTTAAGTTTACTGACATTAAGCAAAGTATAGAAGAAAGGAGGCCTAGAGAGGTGGCTCAGAGAAGGGTGTGTACTGCTCTTTCAAGGACCCAAGTTTGGTTCCCAGCACCCATCCTCCCCACAAGTCTAGCTCCAGGAACCTGCAAAACCACACAGACACACACACATACCAGCATAGCAAAAAATAAAATAAATCTTCTTTAAAGGAAATAAGAGAACATGAAGATGAATACAATTTAGTCTTGTAAGACCTTTTATATGATGTGTTATATAATGGAATCATGTAGGAATTTTGTTCTATAGCTACAATCCATATTCTACTTATATTACTTATATACACTACGTGCACAGCATCTTTGGCAGAGAAAGGTGTTCTTTAATCCTTATTAGAAATATTCGTAGCGTTCACAGCTTTAAGACTTTCCCTTTTCTTTTTCAGGAATTCCACATAAACTGTATCAACGGCTTCCATCCAAGATATGCAAATAAATTTCAAAAGAAATCAGTGTTTTAAAACCTTTTTTCCAAGTAATTTCCCCCACAACAATAATATTGAAGTGACTTTTACCAGTGATTCTTATTATATGTGACTAAACTAGCTTTAAAATAGATACTAGAATTAGATTAGATTGTCAAGAACAGTGAAATATCTGGCATCAGAATCTAAGCTTATATGTCACTCTTCCATGGTTTCATGCAATCGAGTGGGAGAATGGAACTTTGGGTCAGAAAGGAGAGCTTGCTACTCAAAGCAATTGTCAGAGCATCGTCATGTTTGTGTTGGTCCTCCAAACAGATCCCCACAGATAACTTTAAAGAGCCACACTGTAGAAAAGAGCCCTGTCCAGTCTCAAAGGAGACCCAGTCTTGGATAACTACAGTTTACCTTTGCTGTACAGGACCACACTATCTCATCTATCTTAGCTTTGCAATTCTGTGTGGAATTTTATCAAATGCTTTTTATGCATTTATTGAAGCAAGGATTTTTTTTCAAACATCTATTTTTTGAAACACCTCCCATTCCTGGAATAAACCCTATGAGGCTCTATTATTATTATTATTATTATTATTATTATTATTATTATTATATATTCCTGGGTTCAACTTTAAGGATTTCTTCTGGAATTGGACATTGGCTTGTATATTTTCTTGCAATGACTTTGTCTGGTTTTAGTATTAGGAAAATAGTGGCCTCCAAAACACCACATATGTCATTCCCCATTTCCGCTGTATCTCAGTGCCTCAACTGTCCCTGGAATTCAGTAAATGAATGGTGAACATTCCTGTATGTTCCCTCATACAGGAGAGTCTCAGGTTGGACACTCCCTTGGTAAGATAGGAAGAACTTGAACCAAAAATTTTAGATAATATGGAGTTGTGAAGTGTCTCTTCCTGAAGAGTACCTGAAGTAAATTTCCTTTGAAGATTTTTAAGTGAAAATAACTGGTTGTTTTCTACCCATCTCCCATAGGTTTCTAATTATGTCCTTGACAAGACGAACCAAAAAAGAGGTGAAACCCAAAACAGGCCTTGCCTGTGTGTGTGTGTGTGTGTGTGTGTGTGTGTGTGTGTGTGTGTGTTCACTAGTTAACAATTTATATTTGATTGTCTACAAGTAAATAAATTGTATTATCCTGATCTCTAATTTTGAGAAAGGATGTCACCTTTTGTCAGTGAGCTGAAAGGCTCAACTAGTCTCATTCACAGAGTGGTCAAGAGGAAGGTCACTTGAAGTTATCTGGCAAAGGAGATGCCTTCACTAGCCTTTAAGATTCATAATCCTAAGCTATGGTGCTTGGGTGACTGGTAACACCTAGTGGTGATACCATCAAGCCCGAATCCAAAGGAGTAAAGATTTCTCCAAGCAAAAGTTGAACTCTGGGCTGTTTTCATGCCAGGCAGGAAAAGTGTCCAGGAAAAGACATTTCTTTGGTACTTCACTCTGCTTAAGCACAAAAACATAGTGTGATTCAAGACATGCCTTTCCTAAGGGGTTGGGGGAGATCAGTCTTTTCTTCGCTGGTAGGAATGGCTCTGCCTGAGCTATGCTTGGGCAACCATTTGATGTGCCAGTAGCAGGGTACCAGCCCATTGTTCCTTTGTAATGTCTTCTAAACCTGAACTGAGGGAAATAAAGTGTTTTTCTCATTCTGTGGGCTGCCTCTTTGTTCAAATGATGGAGCCCTTGGCTATACAGAAGGTTTTTGTTTTGTTTTTTCCATAAGAGTCTCAGTTATGAATTGCTGATCTTTTTAATGCCCGTGGTCCTGTTCAGAAAGTCCTTTCCTGTGTCAATGAGTTCAAGCCTAGTCCCTATTCTTTTTGTCAGAGATTAGTTAATTCTAGGTTACTCTGGTTAACATCTACCAATCTTGTTTCAAGTATTGAATGGTGTTGTTAAATGCTTTGTAGCTGAGATTAAGTAATAATAGGTTGAAAAGTTTATCTCATCCCTTAGTTACTGATGGTGGCTAAGAAAACAACCTAAGTCATACTATACCATAATAAAAGATACTCTGAAGTTGCCCAGAAATAGGGCATCAGTTATCAGTCCTAATTGCCTCTAACTTCATCATATCTGTGTAATTTGTGTCCAAAAATAAACAACAAAGCTGTTTTTCAGGAAACTACAGAATGCTGTATATTTGCATTTTCAAAACTAAATGAGAAAGCAGCATTATAAGAAAACAGTATAGCCCTCAAATTAAAAGTGTGTGTTCTACCCCAATACTATGAACATCTAATTTCTTATATTCTTCAATATTGCCACTGAATCTCCATTGCCATAGTCAATATTCTGAATCCTTTTTCTAGGTGTTCTGTTTTTTTTTCATTCTGTTTGTCAGATGTCCACTGCCATATTCAATATTCTGAATCCTTGTCACTGGCTTTTGCATTTGTTTTTACTATAAGTTGATAAAATAATACAAGCTCTAAACAAAACTCTGTTAGTTGTCATATTACTTTTAATCTTTCAGCACCCTATCTCTGTCCTTCCCTTGAGTTCTGAGGCTATAGCATCTCTTTCATGCTCCTCATCTTTTTAAACATACCTGTTGTTGAGAGCTAGAGTTTAAACATGTTACCATAACTCACAGTAAGGGTTTCATATCAATAGCTTTTGTTCAACATGGGTTACAGTTGATGTTTGCATTTGAAAAGGTAAATGTTAAATATCAAAACATATTGTGAAAAGTGCTCAGCAAAGGTGTTTCCTGAGTACTTGTCCAACTACCTGACTTGCCTGTCTAGTGAGCAGTGAATCACCCCACACAGATGTGTCAAGACTCCTCTTTGATTATATTTCTCAGTGGCAGAGCTATATTTGCCAGATATGTACCTGGCTGTCACAGGGAGAGAGTAATATTAGAACATTTTACCATTGTTAAATTTTGTTTTGAAATAGTTCATGAAGAATGTCTTAAGGACATCCCTATACATGTAATGTAATGTGATTCACTGGCAACATGGGTCTTCAAAACAAAGATGGTTTTACTAGTTCCATACAGCCAACTGTTATGGAACAAATTTGTAATTGCATATTAATAGGTAATACCAAATAACCCCTATACATATATGCATTCTTTTGATATGATAGGGTTTTGTATTTGTAGATTTTATTAAAATCTAAGTACAATTGTTCATTTAACTGTGTGATTTGTGAGCTACAGTTAATCATAATTGCATCTCTTAAAGCAGAACTCCAGGGTTAGGACTGAAATAGGATGCTACAAGAGAGATAATTTGGGGCAGCTAGTGAGGAACAATAGAGCTTTTCTACCCTGCTCTAGATGATAGACCACCCTTCGGCTCAGCCAGCATTTACGGGTGAAATAATCCGAGGCACCTGCTACAGTTATAAATAGAAGGCATGACAGCAATCACATTAAAGCACACGTCTCACTACACTACAGTATGTGCACATTAGCTGTGTCCTATAAGTGGATCTAGAAATTTGTCTTTGATGTTAACAGACCCAGGTAACTCTCAATGCACTTTTCATCTATCTCTAAGAGGGCCAAGTGAAGAATTTGTTGTATATTCTACACCACGTCCAGGCTCTACCCTTCCCCTCCCCTCCTACCCTATAATTCCTTAAGGAGTAAAACTTTTCAAATGAAAGATTTCAAGATGTGGCAAAATTTTTTAAAGATTACATTATACCTAGAAAGCAGAATTCAAAAATATAGGTCAGCAACCTGAGATTAAGTCACTCGCCAACACTATTTATTAAACAGCATTAAAAATCAGGAAGACTGTTACAGTTGAGCCTCATGTATAAATTTCCTTTAACAAGCTACGGAATCCTGCATTCCATAACATTGTGTATTCCAGTGAGTTACTGAGATGAGCTAAAAAAACTAACTGCTTTCCCAGTGTGTCAGCCGAGGCAGTCTTGCCAGTTCTTGACATTCAGTGCCCTGAAATTAGAAAATAAATGCACATTTAATATTATTAGTTTCCGTAACACACCTTTACATTCTTTGATTATTTGCATTAAGCAGCTAAACTAATAATATATTTTATACCATGAAATCCCATAGCAAATGTCTCGGAATGGGGTTTATAGATGGTTTCCAGCCACTGTGTGGATTCTGAAACTCAAACCCAGGTTCTCCGGATCAGCCACTGAGCCATCCCTCCAGCCCCCTGTACTCAGATGTGCCATTTTAAAAACTATATATTATGGTACTTGATGTAGCTCAATGTTTCGCAACTTGCTGGGTTTGGCAGAGGACCCAGCCGGTTCCTAGCATCCACACAGCAGCTCCAGACCAACCTACTCCAGTTCCAAGGGATCAGATTCACTCTTTGGCTTATTTTGGCACCAGGTACACACATAGTATACATAATTACATACATGCTGGAAGACCACTCATACACACAAAATAAATTTGAAGCAAAAAATATTTCCTAAGGTATGTAAATGAGAAATAATTTTTCTTGGCTTATGAACCTAAATATAAGACAAGCCCACCTTTTTGACATTCAATGCCATTATAAGCTTTCCATGGGTCTGCTTTTTGGTCCATTTGGTGGATGGAAAACCTTCCCCCTTCCCAGGGAATCACCCTTTCCCACTTTGACTCACGTATGGTCGGCTGGTGTGATGGGTGCGTTTCAAAATGTCCCTAGCCTTCATGCCACCAGCCTATAAGTGAAAACAAGATAATTCAATGTGTTTGTAAAATGCATCTACGAGATTACATTGTGACAGATTTCATATATTCTTTTCTAGTTGATAGACTTAGTTTACATTTTAAAGTTATCTATTCTGTTCAGAAATACCAGCAAAGGGTCTCTCCTCTGCCATTTCTGTAGGATCCAAACATTATTTATAAAAACAAAAATGTTCGTGAGAAGAGCACACTCTACACTGTTACCAAGCATTGATATTTTATTGAAATTTTAATCCAAACCACCAACTAGTGATTTAGTAAGCCTATTAATGAGGGGATTAAACAAATGCAAGATATATATATTTATGGAAGGGAATAGGGGGTTTGGCATTAATATGAGATGCTGAACTTCAGACATTGATGGCAGAAGATCACCCTTCCCCCCACCCCGACCCCCAAAAAAAAAAAAAAAAAAAAAAAAAAAAAAGGAATAGCATAGACAGACATATAGACGATAAGAGGAGAAACTTATGATCTACCCTAGAATATCCTTAGGGTCTAGTATCAGAGTTTTATCAATCCTATTACTTTTCTGTGTACAGTGTGATAGACAAGTCATCATTTGATCTTTTTGAATGATTTGATCAGGATATTTATCTTTTGTATATCTCGTCCTTATGATAATTTATTTTAAGTGGTCCCTTAGGGTATAATCTCAACAGAGGATGAAGGGTCTCAATTTCAAGGTATGCCTGAGCTTCTTATAACTAGACCTTGTAAGTGAGATGAGGAGGAAAAGGGGAAAAGAGGCAAAGAAGATGGTGGAGGAGAGATAAGGATTGGGGGAGGAGGAATGAAGGAGATAGGAACACAGCTCAATGGCAGTGCATTTGCCTACCAACTGTGAAGCCCTGGGTTTGTAATGTAATGTAAGAAAAGAAGAAAGCAAGCAAACCATTTCCCATTCTGCAAAGTTATAATCCTTTTAATTAAGAATCCTTTTGCTTATAACATCTAAGCCAAAATTATATGCAATCGAAACGATAGATTTTAATCTAGTTTGAAGCATTTCATATGCCTTTTTCTTACATATGCACATTTTAGTTATCTTAAATTCTTTTTGTTCTTATCACAGAATGTTCCAGCCCTTAGGAAGCATCCTATGAGGAAAACTAATGCTAGGTTTTACTATTAACAGAAACATAAATATCCAAGGATTCTTGGATGGGTCATGATAAAATGCATTCTACAGCGTAGATGCTGTGCTGGCTAGCTTTTAGTCCATTTGACACAAGGTAAGGCCATCTGGGAAGAAGGAATTTTAATCAAGAAAATGCCTCCATAAGAATGGCCTGTAGGCAAGCCTGTTGGACATCCTCTTGATCTATAATTGATATGGGAGGGCCCAGACCTTTGTAAGAGTTACCATCCCTGGGCAGGTGGTTTGGGAGTATATTAGGTGGACTGAGCAAAACAGTACGCACTATCTCCATGGTTTCATCTGCCTCCAGGATCCTGAGCTCCCCTCAACAATGGATTGGTAGCTAGAAATAAACCTTTTCTTCCCCAAGATGCTTTTGGTCAATGTTTCATCACAGAAATAATAACCTTAGTTAACAAAGACACTGGTACCAGGACTGTGGGTATTGCTGTGACAAAGCTGACCATTTCATTTTGGCAGCACTGTGGAAGAAATTCTGGAACTTTGGGGTAGAAAGGTTGTTGAGTGCTCAGAGATCAGTAGGCTCTCCCAAGGGAGTTTGGAAGCAATATGGAGCATGAAACCTGGACCGTGAGATTCTTAGAAGGAAGTTTGAGAATCAGTTAAAGACTGACAGGGTCAAGAACCACTAAAGTGAAACCTTGCTTTATCTGAACAATTGACACTGCTTGTTACCTGGAGCTGAGAAATTAGCATTACTTAAAAAGAGACCAACAGCCAGGTGTGGTGGCGCATGCCTTTAATACCAGCACTCAGGAGGCAGAGGCAGGCAGATCTCTGTGAGCCCGAGGGACAGGTTGGTCTTCTGGGGAAGTGAGTTCAAAGCCAACCAGGATTGTTACACAGAGAAACGCCTAAAAATCCAGAGAGAGAAAGACAGAGACAGAGACAGAGACAGAGACAGAGACAGAGAGAGCAGCATCTTGTGAGTTGCAGCTGGCTCTCCAGCCCCCGATAACCAGAAACACAGATTCTTAATTCAAAGTCCCACTTCTAGGCTCCTGCCTTCAGTCCAGCCTGACTTCCTTCTGTGATGACTAATTATGATCTGAAACCCTAAGACAGATACCCTTATGATTTCCGAAGTCTTCCACATTTGGAACACACATATTATTTTGAAAAGCTCTAAAGATCCTCAGGCAAGTAAAATAAATTTGAAAACATAAACATGAAATGAATAAAGATAAAAGTGTATAGGTAATAAAACTAACCAGTGAAGCCTTGAACAATGAAATAATAAGTCAATGGAAATCTGTAATTTTTACATATTTCAAAAAATGTAAAATAATTTAGAATTTTAGTACTAAGTTTAGAACATGAGTAAAATAAATGATTTTTAAGACAAGGTAAATTATTCATGTTGACCAAAAAGTGAGCAGAGAACTGTAAAAGACAGGAGGAATGTTGATAGTGGTGAGAAATCTAGGGTATAGAACTCGTGTGATATCTAACCCTGGCACAGAGAAAGGGAAGAAAAGGCTGTGAGGGTGTAAAGCTTATGCCATCATTGGACACTTATGCTAATTTAATATGAATTTGATTGGTTAGCAAGAAGGCTCCAAAACTACACAGAGAAACCCTGTCTCAAAGAAAGCAAAAAAAAAAAAGGACATACTAAGCCTTAGGAAAACTGCAGGGAAGTTTGCAAGAATTTAAAAACAGTAGTAAAGCCAGACATCCAGGTGACCTTTACTCTACACAGTTTTGTCAATCTGATTCTCTCTCCTTTGATTTTTATTCATAGGCCATTTGTAATTTTTTGTAAGCTATGCCCATTTTTAACGTAACAGGCACACGCATCAACATTTGTAAATACATTATGGAAATTTCTTGTTAAATTCAATTTAAAAATTTAAAAAAGAAAGTGTCAAGAAAGCGTAATAAAGAACTTCCTTGTGCAAGTGAAGCCCCAAAGTCCCCTGTGAATTTCTACAAGGCTTTGTGAAGAACAGACACCTTCCAATGCTATTTCAATTGTCATAAAAGATGGAATCCTCCATAATCACTTGACTTCATTCTATCGGTCTACATTCTATATGAAATAGAACAAGGAATTTAAAAATGATTCTAAGTTATGGGTACAAAGGGGTGGGGAAGCAGTTCCTTTGTGGTCCTTGTGCAATATGTGCAAGGTCAGTCACAGGTTTGGTTCCCAGCACCACACAAATGGGGCCTAGGGGAGAAGAGGAGGAGGAAGAGGAAAAGAGAAAAATGAAAAGAGAAGAAACTGGGGGGGGGCCTCCTTAGGCATACACAAACACACACACCACATATGCACAGAAAGACACATGAATAATTAGAAAACTGGTGTAAAATTCTTAACAAAAGCTAGCAAGCAAAATGTATATTATATTCAAAACCAACATGGCATTAGCAAGTAAGAGTGATTCTAAAAACTATATTGTTAGTTACCTTTCATAACAAGCAAAAACAGGGAAAGGAGATTCTCTAATAGTTATGCCACTTGATAACAAAATAAAAATAAAAAGTAGCACATGCTCTGAAATTTCTTATTTGGGGCACTTACAAAAAATAAGGCATGGCCATGTTATAAGATGAGAAATACTGTAAAGTAGTAAAGTTACAGATAACATGGACCTAAAATCCCAAGGAATTAATGAAATATCTGTTAGAACATAAGGGCACCTAATGAATCAATTGTTTTAAAACTTGAATATTTTTATAGAGACAACTAATACAAAGGGGAACTGTTGAGTAGAGCCTTAAGGTAACTAGGAACAAATACAAAATGTGTAGTGGCCTGAGTGATGTAGAGAAGAAAGCTGTACTTTGTAAGCAGCTCATTTCTAGATCAGAAGATCCAAGTTATAAATATGTTAATATAACAAAAATTTTAAACATTTAATTTTCCAACAAAGTATCACAGAGGGTTTGTGAGCATGTGTGTGTATATGCATGTGTGTATGTGTGTGTGTGTGTGTATGCATGTGTGTGTGTGTGCATGTGTGTGTGTGCATGTCTGTGTGCATGTATGCATGTCTGTGTGCATGTGTGTGTGTTTGTTATGCTTGTGTATGGTGATGCATGCATGCAAGTGCAGGTGTGTGCACATGTGCAAACAGAGACCAGAGAACATCAGGTGTCTTTCATAATTCTTGTCTTGTTTGTCTGAGATAGACCTTACTCAGTAAACTGAAGTTCACTCATTTCTTGTAGGCAGGTAATCGGGCCAGAAAGCCCCCTAAGATTCCTCTCTCTACCCTCTACCTCTCACCAAGGTTACATGATCATGCAGCCAGGCTCAGCCTTCCCAAATGATGGGGACCCAATTCAGGTCTTCAATTTGCACAGCAGGTACTTTTACCCACAGAGCCATCTATCTCTCCAGCCTGCTTTGTGGCTTTATATGATCTTGTAAAACCTCATACAAAGAGAATGATTACTTGCATGAGCACTACAGTAACTTAACAACAAAAACAGGTTCTTTCCCACCTAGCCCCCATGTCCCTTCCTTATTCCTCCAGTCTTCCCATATATAGCCCAGGCTGGCCTTGAACTCAAAATCTCATGCCTCAGCTATCTACATGTCAGAATAAGGATTAAGGGCATGACACCCCCATGCCCTGCTTGGGGTCATATTTCTTTGTACTGTTCTATTATTTCTCATTCCAAACTTTCTACCTTTTTACCAGGAGAGGATGGCTTAAAAGGCTTTAAGAGGTTTTCCTTCTTTTCTTCTCTTTTAATTGGAGGTAAAGGAGTCTCTAGAAAATAGGGGTTACTATCAAAATAGTCCTTAGGGTGAAGGTTCAACTTGAAAGGTGACCCTTTGAGTAGCCGGTGGTGTTCTTCATTATCTTTCTGTAAATAAAATCGTTTGAAAGTACACAACATAAGTTACACTTGTTAGATACAGTGCATGGCTCAAATCATCTTTAATTATTCATGCAAAGGAGACACACCTACTTATGAATAAATGAGCACTCTCATTTTGAACAGAATT